>NW_006375952.1:0-1159 GCF_000327345.1 Myotis davidii | reverse complement strand
AAACCCTTCTGTGTGTGTTTTTTTCACATTCTTTGAAAGGTAACGAAATAGTTGCTGTTATTACAAAAAGTGATAATTTACTCATGACAATCCTCTACAAAATAACGCAAGTAATGACTGTATTCATCCTCTTAAAGGAAGTTGGAGGCCTATAGATCTGACCTAACAACCTGAATATAAGAATATGAACCAAGTTTAGTCATAGAATTGGTTCATTTATTTTTGCCAGCCCCCAAATTTTACTGTATTTGTGTATGTCAGTTTACTCATTATATAAACAAGCATGATAATGACTTCACCCAGAGTTCAGAGTAAGTATTACTCCACCAGAGGAGGCCCAGTCCGGCCCACAGACCCGGTCACGTGACATGCTGCCTGCTCAGTCAAGTTCAGTGCCCGGGTGGTTGTATATGCTCAGACATATTGTGGTTATTATCAAATACAAATCCTTAGACACTCTTCTTATTATCCCAAAGATGCACAGACACCTACTATTGTATTAATTCAGGATTTTTAAGCTTTTTAAAGAGAAGAATCCTTTCTTCCAACATAATCTTGGACAAAAGCTTAATGTTTATAGTGGAAGTGAATTGCTTCTCTGAAGTAAAGGAATGGTTGGGAGGTGGGGTGCAGAATCTCCCCAGCTGTACCTCGGGCACCTCTGGGGAATCCCAAAGACTCTGAAAAGCTCAATTGGAAAACTGCCCTATTAGCCCATCAGTGAGCAAGGCTATCGGGAGTGGACTACATGGGGAATCCATCACATGTAGAAGTGGAAATCAACATAAGACTATCTTTTCTATAATTCAAGTCAGTTAGTGTCTCCTACAAAATGTAATAAGCTCCTGAGGCGATATAAAAATTCCATCTAATATTCTCCTCTGAAACAAAGAGGTGAAATTAAAGCACTAGAAAGCCACTATTAATAATTCATAGCAGTTCTATTTCCTGGGACTAAAGTGGGGCAGCATAATCCTTTCAGACATCTCTGCAGTGGAGGTATAAATGTGGAGCAGAGCGAGAAGGCAGACAGTAGAATGAGAGCTAAGGAATAAAAGCTAATGTGGTGCATGCCAGAAAATACTCAGTTGCCTGCCTATTTCAAGCTTTCAACTAGCATTAATAATGGAAGGATAGCCCTAACCAGTTTGGCTCAGGG
>NW_006375951.1:0-1159 GCF_000327345.1 Myotis davidii | reverse complement strand
TGCATATTAGCCTTTTATTATATAGGATAAAACACATATTAGGACACTAAACCAAGTTCTAAATGTTCTAACTAATATTACTCACTTGACCAATTTACTTGCATGATGTTCCTCTAGTCTCCCTACCCCCAGCCCATGCTAGAATCAGGGCCAAAGGGGAATTACACAAGCACTTTGTTCATGGTGAGCCAAAATCTTCTAAACTTCCATGAATCTGTGAGATCTGTCCTTGTATTTACAAAAGAACAGTGAGTCATTGAGAGTCACACAAAGAGCCAGGGGCAAATTAATTAGAACCTGGTAACACTTCTCCCTTCTTTTCAGAAGGGTGTTGAGTTAGCCTATGAAGCAAGCATCCAGGTTAGGTATGTGTCTATCACCAGAGAGACACAGGCGATTTGAACGGTGGTGTGAATACGCAAGATTTCCTTTCTTTTCAAGTTTCAGATTTAGAGTTTAATTAACTTCGGACTCCTAGAAATAACAGCCCAGGTAGTTCCCACAGCCCTAGCTCGCAAATAACTTTCCATTGTGAAGGAGATACCCTGGGGTCAGAGGGAGAGGGATGAAGGATGCCACCCTGGAGAGCCCAGTCCAGAGGGGAAGAGGAGGAAGATGGGCTGGAAGCCAGCTGGGAGCACAGGGCTTGGTCTACTCTCCCTCTTCACGGTGACACAAGCCAGAGACAGCGTTTTATTGTCACCCGCTGTACTAGCAAGGAAAAGGCTCCTTCTGCTTGGATAATAGTCCACTGACACCCACTGTTACTGTCTCAGAGGGAGGAAAAGTTGAAAAAGAGAAATAGTTCAGAAGGACTATTTTTATCTTTCCAAGATAGGTTACATTTAGATCAGAAATATGAACTAGGCAAGAGAGAATATCCCTGAATAAATCCAGCATACACTTACCGGTGGAAATGCGGTCAAGTGTGGCTATGGCACTTAACGTTAGAATCACCCTGTTAGGCATCTGATAGCTCCAGATGGGGTTTAGTGAAGTGTACCAGATGCGGAGGACAACAAGAAGAATCTGTCCCAACACGAATCCCCAGATTCTGAGGTACCTGGAAGTGCAAAAGTATTTTTTTGTTTGTTTGTTTTCTGCCTCTGGTTGTTTCTTTCTTCCTTTTTTTAATTTATCTTTATTGTTGAAAGTGTTT
>NW_006375950.1:0-1159 GCF_000327345.1 Myotis davidii | reverse complement strand
CGTTTCATTTTCCTCCCTCCTTCACATCACCCCTTTCCTTCTCTGAAAAGTGAGATTTTTGGGCTATTTTACTTTTTCACTCCCTCTCCATCTCTAGTGCCTGGGCTTCTCCAGACTTCAGTTCTGGGTAATTATTTAAGTTTCTCTTGCCATATGTCCCTTCTATTTCCAAAGACCTTAAGTAACATTTAAATCATACAGTGCCCAACAGTCCATTAATACCCATTTACCTTTACTTGTCTATGTTGGGTTCATTGTTCATCACTGTTTTCTCTCCTCTTCATCTTCCTATATCTTAAATTCTTTAATCAAATTCTTTCTTTTTAAAACCTTTGATTATTTTCCTCAAGTAGGAATTGTGGGGGATTTACTCTCCAAAGTTTTTTCATGTTTAAAATTCTCATTTCACCTTGGCCAGTGATGGTCATCTCAACTAAGCAAAGGATCCTGATGGTTTTCAGCCTGGTCATTGGCAAATGTATTCCATTATCTTCTATCTTCCAGTGTTGCTGATAATAAGTCAGATGTCAACAGCATGCTTTTCTGTTAGCAGGCAATTTGTTCTTTCTGTTTGGAAGCTTGTCAGATTTTTGTTTTGTAATTCCATTCAGAAAATTTACCAGGACTTACCCACATGAATGTTTTTCTTTATCAATCAAGTCTAGAACTCTGCGGGTTTTTTCAGTCTCTAAACTCTGGGTCTCTTCAGCTGAGGAAGAAAGTTCCTTTATTACACACTTTAAAATTATTTTCTCTTCTGTTTCCTTTTGCTCTTGATATGAATAATAATTCATATTATTGCTAATTGTGTGCCTCCTGGATCCAGCCCCAAGTCTCATCTTTTCTCTCATTGGTTCACCTCGTTGCTTGTTCTGTGCAGTGAGAGTTTTTCTGGGTGCTTCCCAGTCACTAATTCATATATCTTCAATGACCAAACTTCCTTTCAATTCAGCCACTGAGTTCAATTGTAGGGCTGCCAGATAAATACAATACAACCAGTTAAATTTGAATTTCAAAGAAACAATAATCTTTTAGTATGTTGAAATATAGCATGGGTCATATTACACTAAACTCATTTATTGTTTATGTGAAATTCAGATTTTTAAAATCCTTACCTGAGGATGTTTTTATTGATTTAGAAAGAGGAGAGAGAGAGAGA
>NW_006375949.1:0-1159 GCF_000327345.1 Myotis davidii | reverse complement strand
TTTTTTTCAGATATTATGGGTGCAGCCTATTAGCAATTTTAGGAGAATCTACTGGATCATGAAACTAAAGAGGCAACAGAATTAAAATGCAAGTACAAGAATGAGGGCAGCCCCAGAGGGCTCGAGAACTGGAATTGGAGTCTCCATACTCATTGTTCCTTTTTCCTCCATTTCTGCTGGTCCCAATTTGATATCTCCCCTGCAGATGGCCACGTGATAGAGAAAGAAGGCCCCACAAGTCCCTGCTTCTTGTTCTTCAAACACCAACACACACAAATATTAATGCTCTTTGTCCTCATTGCCAAAGGAGATGGTTCTTACAAGCGAGCTTAGGCCACACACTTGGACCAATCACTGGGGACCAGGCAAATAGATGCCATAATTGGCTAAGTCTGGATCATATGTCTACCCCTGTGGCCAGGGGATTGGGTAAGAAACTGTGATTGGCAGCCCCATCCCAATCACATGGTCCAAGTGGAAGAGGAACATTTCCCCAAAGGGAGAGGATGGTGCCGAACACACATAAACAACAGATGTCCATCCACTTGCCACAGCCAGCTCCAGGCTCAGGTGGCTTCTCAGATGCCAATCCAATTCGTTTTTGCTCCTCAAGTGCCCAAATCATCTCCGCCCAGCTCCTAGCTGTCTCCGGGAGGAGAAGGGTTCTGGGCTTGTCTTGCGCAAATCATTTTACATAAATATCCTATGGATGGTGCCAAGGATTTCACCCTCACTTAATGAGTTGTGCACTATGTATGCTTATGGGACAGCATGATGGATTTCTCCTTTTCTCCTTGTAGCATGGGCATGGGACTCATTAAAAAGGCTCGTGGACTGCCCTTGGCTGATTATGGTGGGTGATTCTAACAGGCCACAGAAAGCAGAGCCTGTAGACCTGCAAAGAGCAACTTCTCTCTCCACATTTCTGTAGCATCATCCTGAGTCCCAGTCTCCCCTCTGAGCCTTTCGCCGCTCTGTCCTCTCAGCAGGTACCAGAACTCTCAGCTAGCAAACTCGTCCAGGATGAGGTGGACGTACCTTACTGGGTTGGTGCATTAAGCTTCAAAAAGTGGAAAGTAGTAATTGACGAGGAAAGTAGTAATTTGGGGAGTGATGGGTTGGGGCACTTAGTGGGGGTGATATGGTGCACAAAGGAGAA
>NW_006375948.1:0-1159 GCF_000327345.1 Myotis davidii | reverse complement strand
TCAGGCTGCTGTAACAAATACCACACACTGGGTGGCTTATTTATTTCTCACAGCTCAGGAGGTTGGGAAGTCCAGGGTCAAAGGTGTTGGCAGATTTAGTTCCAGGTAAGGGTCCCATCCTGGCTCACAAATGCCTGCCTTCTTGTTCTGTCCTCACACATTGAAGAAAGAGATCACTTTTTATCTTGTCTTCTAAGGGCACTAATCCCATCATGAGGACTCTACTCTCCTGACCTAATTACCCCCAGAGGCCTCACCTCAAATACTATTACATTGGAAATTAAGAGCTTCAACATATGAATTTGGGAGGACAAAAACATTCAGCCCATAGCAACAGTTAACACAAGTTAATTCAAAGTTCATTATTTTGTTGCTTAAACTTGCCAGACTATTTTCTATGGTTACTAACAATCTCCCACCTACCCCTCTTTAATTATATTTCTTAGCTGAAGGGCAAAATCATTTCTTGAAGAGTAACCATTTCTGTGCTAAGGATGGCTGGCTCAAATGCCTTCCAAGATGGGACAGGTACACATAAATAAGGGGATAGGCCACTGCAGACCACAGAGCACCCCCAAAAGGGGAGCAGCCCAGCCCTGCAGGACCTTAACATAGTGCTGGGCTCTGGGTGTGTGTTTCTAAGGCTGGGAATCTGGATTGACATGCAGCTGTCAGGTAGTAGATGTATTGTTGCTTGCCTTTTTTTTAATTTTAATTTTAATACTATGATAAACCAAACAAAATACATCTGTGTATTGGCATGCCTTGTGGGGCATCAGTTTGCCTCATCTTCTCTGTTTTGTGCCAAAGGTACTCAAGTGTTGCCTGGAAGATCCAGTTCCATACCTTTCACTTACATAGGGGTAATGTGTGTTTTATTTCAGTTGTGAAGATTCATAATCTTCACTGTTCATATCAATAGTCATGATTTAAAGCACCTGGTTGAGGGAAAACAAAAGCAGGTTTTATGTGTACTCTGTCCAGAAAAGTCTTACTTTGGTATTGAACTGTTGATTTTTATCAGAATTCCCCCAGGTATTGTTGTAAATGCACTAGAGCACCTTGCAATGTCCATTTGATCTGGTTTCAGAGTTAGGAAATTGTCTTACATTTTTATTGAAAAACACTAAATCAAGCATGTCAAACTCAAAGGCTAACA
>NW_006375947.1:0-1158 GCF_000327345.1 Myotis davidii | reverse complement strand
GGGGCGGGGAGGGGGGCCGGGAAGCATCATGCTTGTATCTCTGGAGGCTGTGATCACACAGCTGTGTACCTGTACCTGCTTTTGCAGCAAAATAATTAATATTTAATAGATGTGACTGAGCTATGTTCTTTCCTCAATAAACTACACCGACTTGAAAGGCATATAAATATTCAGGATCTGTGGAATCAAAGACAAATTTGATATTTTGGGGGGAAACTTAGAACTGCAAATGATAATAGGACTGTGGACTTGATTTGAGTGTAAGGAAACCGATAGATGCCTTTGATGCATAAGACATACATTCCCAGGCCAAATGATGTTTTTCAAGACAGTTTCCGTGGGGATATTTTAGAGCTAAGTACGAAAAAATTCAATTATATATGTACTTTGGGGAAGATGGTTGGAAATAATTTGTTGTCTTCTGACTCAACGTACATCTCTGTTTATTTATAACAAATAGGATTTGGGGGTGTGGGGCTAGATCCATTTAGTCCTTTTCTTTGAATGTCTGCCCTATGTGGTTGGTTTTGACTTCATATATCAAAATAGATATTTGAAAGGTAGAGGATTTTAGAAGTTTTACTGCTCACCTCACTTTGCAGGCAGAATCCTTAGACATAGCAGAGCTCAAGTTTTGTCCAAGGATATACATTTGGCCAATAACACTGGAGGCTCTGGATTATACATTTCTGACTTCCAATTAATTGATTTAAAAATAAATCTTCTTCTTATCTGACTAAATTTCTCCTAAGGCATACTGATTATTTTCAAAATAATTGTGATTGCTTGTTGGTTTGCTTGAGCTTAAACCCGAAGGTGGCTCGTCCATCAACTGTCAAACTGAGGTGGACAATCATTTATTTACTAAGCATCTACAGTGGGGAGTATATTTATTTACTAAGCCCTGTGCCGGCTACTGGAACTATCACAGTGATTTCAAAGGTAGCTTTTGATTTCAGAGTCTAGTGAGGTAGACAGACTTAGGCAAGCACATAATTACAGTGTAGTGTAGAATGCAGTGCTAGAAACTTGATGCAATTTGTTTGTGCATTCAAGGGAGGGAGTGTCTGTTTCTGGGAAAGATCAAAAACTGTTTCAAGAAAAATGTAATTATTTTTAAACCGCTTTTTAAATTATAGTTGACATACAATATTATAT
>NW_006375946.1:0-1159 GCF_000327345.1 Myotis davidii | reverse complement strand
AAAAAGTGGACTTCTTTCCACTCCACATGCCCAGCAAAAAGGCCCCTTTGTCCTGGACGGGGCTGAGCTTTCTTGGCAGCAGTGGCAGGAGTGTGTTTTTCTCTGTACTTTACAGGCTAGCACTTGTCTGCCTGCCTCATGTCTGTGTGTCACTCTACTACACCTTTATTACCTGATACTCCAAACCATAGTAAATGATCATATTTGTAATGTGTGTGGCTATATATTCATTTTCAGGAATAATGGCTAGTATACTCTACTGTCTGTAATGCTTCTTTAATCCCAGCTCTGCCATCCCTCCTTTTCCAAACCCTAGAATTTGAACATATCTCTTGGAAATTAATTACTCTTTTCTTTACACAGTATTTTAGTCTAGGAATTAGAAATTTGACCAAGCAATGACTAGGCACTCTTCACTTAAACCTCTAGCATCTTGTCTTCTAGGATATAGCCCTAGGGCACTATACCTGCTTCATTTCATCTCATGACACCTTTCCCTTCTCACCTCCGGTGTCTCTGCAAATAGTCTAATCTATCTCCAAAGTCTGTTGGCTTCAGAACTTTCCTCCTGAGCTCCAGTAGCTTCTTGAGAACATCAAGAGATTGGAGCATTTATGCATTCAAATTTGTTTCATTCAGGATATCTTTCTGAGGGTCTACTTTGGACCAGTGCTGGGTTCCATTGTAGGGGAAGGAGGAGAATGAAGGGACAGGGCCCAGCCGTCCAACTTCTCTATCTTATGTGAGAGTGACAGAAACAACCTAAGATCTCAGGTGTGCCTACCAGAGGAATGCCTATTTATTTTTTTACAAGCATTTCAGAAGTTAACCATCTACATGAATGGTATATTAGTCTAAGGAGATTGCTGTTCAGCCCATAGTCAGACTGTTTTTGGAAGTTCTCACTTAGGGTAGTTATTCTTTGAGTAAATTCTTATTAATGCCACTGTATATGAAGCTCTATTTTAGAGACAATGGGGGGAGCACAAATGAATGGGACATGGTCTATGCCTTAATGTTTTCTAATTATTAAAAGGAAATTAGACAGCATTCTAATGAAAGACAGTTTTTTATAGTGATAGGAATCTTAAGCAAGGAGGATGATAAAGCTCACCATCTCATTCTGCTTCAAAACTTTTTAGGCTTCTTGCTGCTCCAG
>NW_006375945.1:0-1159 GCF_000327345.1 Myotis davidii | reverse complement strand
AAAATATATTAAAAAAAAAAAAAAAAGAATCCCAGGCCTGTGGATTTAGTTGCTGGCCTTCTGATTTCTGAGCGGACACCGAGGAGGTGGTCACCCTCCACTTCACACCACATATGACAGTGGGTAGCAGTCCTGTACTGGACACAGCCCTAGGAGAGCAGACTCTAGGGAACTCAGGTCTCTATTTTACTTAGGTGTTGTTCTAGATCTCCTGAAAGCTGGTGTGTTTTGTTTTGTTCCTTTAACAAATTCAGGGTTTAATCTACTTTTTAAATGTGTTTACTGAGCCTCATGTATAGACGTATATCACAGTGGGGTGATTAACTATAGATCCTGGGAACCGTTTCACCTGCACACACATGAATGAACAAACTGGTGGGAGGGCCCTGGGTGTGGAAGAGCTAGAATCAAATATCAGGCTCTTGCTGTAGGTGACCCATCTCTAAGACAGACCTCCATCACACATTCTGTGATCCTGGTCATGCTGTCCACATCTTTTGCCTGTCTCAGACTATTATTGCAAGGCCAAATTTATGACATAAAGGAAAAATAAGGCTTTTAATATGTAGTTTGGGAGGCATATGAAGGTAACTGCCAGCATTTTGTTCTTTGATAGTTTCTAGAGTGTTTGGGCTTTATGTGTGGCCATGTTTAGATCATTCCGTCTTTTTTTTTTACTGACTTGCTCTGTATAACTATGAAGACTTTCCTGAATTGCTAATACCATTTAGTGTCAAGTCTGGAAGGACCTTTGCCATCTCTGAGGGCTTTAATGGAGCATGTGTTTTGTTCGTGCCCCTTTTCACCAGCAACAGCTATCATCCAGGTCGAAGATCAGAATACAGGTGCAATTGAGAACATTATAGTTCAAGTAAAAAAGGAGCCGGATGCAGAGCCCGCGGAGGGGGAGGAGGAGGAGGCCCAGCCCGCTGCCACAGACGCCCCCAACGGAGACCTCACCCCTGAGATGATCCTCAGCATGATGGACCGGTGATGGCAGGGCCTTGTCTTCACCAGGACTGCTCAGGGCTGTGTTTAAACGGCCTGCATCTTAATTTTTCTCCCTTTTTCTTCTTTTGGCTTTGGGAAAAGCACCGTTTTACACCGTTTTACCAAACATACTGAGAACTAAAACTTCAAGGATGATGTTAGGAAAATG
>NW_006375944.1:0-1159 GCF_000327345.1 Myotis davidii | reverse complement strand
CCCTCATGACCTAATCACCTCCCAAAGGCCCCAACTTCTAAGACCATCACCTTGGGTGTTGTGTTTTCAGCGTATGAATTTTGGGACACACAAACATTCAGACCATAGCAACCAGGATATTTCACTATTTGTATATGGAAAGTTAGAATCTAGAAGAATTTTTTCCTACTGAGGTATATTTCTTAGTATCATACTTTTTATATAAAGTCAAATCAACAAAATATTTATTGCCTATTTACTACATCCAAGGCATTGTATGAAAATTCCAGTAAGAGTATTTGCAGTAAATAGAGACTTTTGCCCTCCTTGAAATATGGCATTTTCCTTATGATTTGTTCTCTAGAAAAGTAGACAGTTAGCCATGTCTTGACTCAAGGCAGCATCCTTGGCGGGGAACAGCACTGGACTGCGAGTTAAAAGTCCAGCTTCATTCATGTCCAGGTCACAAGCTCACTCTGACATTGTGGGCAGGCTTCAACTTTCCCACCTGGACTGGTTTTTCATCTGTACAGATTATTTCTAAGGTCTTCATAACAAAATAAACCCGACAATGATTTTTATTGAATACTTTCCACTATGTAAGGTACTGAGATCCAAGTAAGTATAAGAGAGTCTCTTGCTTCTGGAAGTTTCTAAAGATCCCTCATAGTTAGATAAACCAACCACCAGCCAACAAAAACATTTTCTGACCATGCTTTCGAGCGGATCGCTGCCAAGAGCAGAGAGAATGCCACAATGAGTGGAGTGCTCGGCTCCCCCTTTAGAGAATTTTCCCTGTTTTACAGAAGAGCGCACGATACAGGAGCTGTCACATAAAGTAGGACAAAGAGTGGACTAGACAGCGAGTGCCCCGAGTCCTGAGCAACGGCTCTCATTTATCAAGCACTTGCACCATGCCTGTCTTTGTGCCAGGTGCTTACCTATACTATCCCACATGGGAGGAATGCTGTGACTACCCATTTTACAGATGAGGACACTTGCCCAAGGTCGGACAGCTAGTAAGTGGAGGAACTGATAACTGATATTGAGCCTATATTCTCGATCACCATGCCTCTGAGGGAGAAGTGAGGGCATGGGTAGAGAGAGGCAGTAGACCTCTCATTAAAGGGAAGCATGGAATTGTCAAGGGTTAGTGATGGAGGGAGAAGGGGTCATTCAT
>NW_006375943.1:0-1159 GCF_000327345.1 Myotis davidii | reverse complement strand
CTTTCAAGGTGCATGAATTAGTGCACTGGGCCCTAGTATGTTATAATATATAACATGTGTTATGGTATACAACATATTGTGAAAACATATTTAATGATAACATATTATAACATATAGCCCAACTGATAATGGTCTTTATGATATTTGTGTGGAGAAAAATATGTGCAACAGAATAAAAGCAGTCCTGTATTTTTTCCTACTTTCAGAATGCATTTTTGTCCTAATTATTGGTGACACTTTAGTCTGTGCATTCCACAGCTCAGCATCTACCACAGAGAAGATGGTGATGACCCTTATTTAAAATATAAAACTTGCAAATATCCCTTGAAAGAAAGTAAGGATTTATCATTTGTTTGCTATTTTATTTGGACCTTTCATTGTGTTTTAATGTCAGGTAGTATTACAAGATATAAGAGTGTTTATTTTTTCTAAAATATTTATTACCTTATTAAGGTAAACTGTCTTCCCTGCCGGTGGATGATATTTTATAGAAAAATGCAAAATCCTATAAAGTTCACGGTTGGAGTCCAGCCATTTTTTAGCTGACTACACTATAACCATTACTTTCATTCTAATTTTGAGGACAGAAGTAGCAGCACTTCAATTAACCAATTAATCAAAATAATACTCAAGTTTCTGCACATCTAGTTCTTAAAGCCTCTCCCTTATAGCACATTATTTCAAATGAATGCCACCTCCTGCTATGGTGGGTGTTCAGCTGGCCTAGAAAAGCATAGTAGTTAGCTCTTTCCATTGCAATGAAAAAAGTTAACAATGCTGATATTTAAGTGACCACAATTAGTCCATTGAGATTAACATGGGAACTTTGTACCCGTCTTACTGTCATTGTTAGAGACTTTAACACCCTTTTAATTGCAGTAGTTCATTGGTTCCTTTTCCATATGGTTTTCTCACTTAGAATGTCTAGAAGCTCAATTTTCTTAAAAAATGAAGCACTTGGGTACTGTATCAAACAGCCTCACATAAAGAAAATCGAAAGGGAGACCTTACACCTTAAACTGCAGTATGCTCTCTCAGTGTTTGTATGAGAAAGACACATCAAATAATAATATATAAAAACCAATCCTCATAATTGATAACATTAACTACTAGAGGCCTGGTGCCTGAAACTCATGCATGGGTAAGATCCCTAGGCCTG
>NW_006375942.1:0-1159 GCF_000327345.1 Myotis davidii | reverse complement strand
TAAAAACTGCATAACAATAAAGAAGCATCTGCCATTATCTTTGAAATGGCATTTTCTACTTGGCAAGTTCTTTCTTCACAGTGAATATACACATTGGAAATGTTAAACTAATGTTAAAGTAAATTTCCCAATTTATGCTTAAAATTATCTTCAACTCACTTTGATTTATCTAACAAAATTATCTAAAATTGATGGGTAAACTATAGGCCTATATAAAAGATAATTCTTTTGCATTGAGAATAAACTTTTCATAAGTCAGACAAAACTGTGATAGCTGTCAGCCTTGGAAGTATCAGAAATAGTAAATATATGTTATATGCAATCTAATTTGTCTTATTTTTAATCTCTTCAAAAGGTAATTGACATAAACCTAATAATTCTATACATGAGTGTAGCTGATAATACTTCAAAAGAAACACAAAATGACATATTCTACAGGAGAAATGGACACATTGATAATTAGACTTGATGATTTCAATATTTTTTCAGCAAGTGATAGTATATATAGCAAAAGGAATCTATGGATTTATGGCCTATGCCTCTTTAGAGACTGACTTATAAGCTACATAACTCTTGTGGTATAAGATAGAGCTAGCTCATAATTTAAACATACCTGACTCCTGTGTGAGGAGAAGCATGAAGCTTACTTACAGAATTCAATATTATTCTTGTCCAGAAAGTGCATACCTAGTGCAGGGAGAAACACTTGGGAAAACCACTGTCTACATCCTGGAACCCTTCCCTCTTCATCTGGGACTCCTGGTTGACTGCAACCTTAAGATTATTAGTAAAGCTTAATGCTCAGATTCCTTTAGTTTTTTAGGAGTCAGATTTGACAATTATTCCTTTATGATAGCTCACAGGAGCTGCACCTAAAGCTTTTGTCCTAGGATGAGAAGCGAAATAGAACAGACACAAAATCAACCATGCCCTGAGGACAGCAACAATGGGCCAGCAATTTTCATGTAATGTGATCAAGAAATAAAAATTTTTCATTAGACAGTGAGATTTGAGGAGTTATTACCTCATCAAATGTGACTAGCTTATCCGGATATGTTTGCAAGTAGGATTCTGTTTTAAGAAACCTATAAATAGATTTGTATTTCTATTTTAAAAGTCCCAAAGCACTATTTTTGTCTGGAAGATCAAACAGTGAGAA
>NW_006375941.1:0-1158 GCF_000327345.1 Myotis davidii | reverse complement strand
ACCCAAGTAAATGCTCCACTACTATGTGCAATGTATCATGCCCATTTTTTTCAGGAAATCTACAACCATAAAAAAAAGCTGAAAAGGACCTCAAAGATCCTCTACTACTAAAGCAGGGTCTTCCAACAGAATATTTATACACAATTCTGTTCACATGGTTTCCCAGTTAGTATTTTCCAGCATGTTAAATGAGCAGTAACCAGCAATACATGACAACCGGGATGATGCAGCAAAACATCACAAAAAAACATTTTTAAAGAGCAAATACAAGCTTCAAAAACATGTTAGTCTGCAGTCATAAGTGTCGGAGGCACAGACCCTACATATCTCACTAGAGCCTGAGGGCACCATCACTTTGTAAGAGGACAGCCTACTGGCATAAAAGTTCAATTTTGTTCCATCACTCTAGTTAAGAAAGAAAGAATATGTGCAGTTCATCGTCAAAAAGTCTCCCTCATTTGGTTGACATCGCAGGACGGCCAAGCTTCAGTTATCTGGAAAATTAATTTACATGGAAGGACTGCCGGGAAGCAGCCTGTATGGCACTCTTGCATAACACTTAACTAATGTATTTTCATTTTGTGTAGTTCAAGATGGGGAATGCGGAAGAACTCAAAGTTTGAGGTCAAGATCCAGGTAATGAATGTCCTTGCTTCAGAGAGGGTGATAAGCAATGACATCTGGAGCAAGGAAACTGCTTTCTTTATCAGCCTGGACTATCTCTCAGCAGAAGGTGGTTGGGGCCAACGCTAAGCAGTCAACTTTTCAGAGAACAACATGAGTAACTACCAAGCTGTGGCCTCAGCTGCAGGGCCGCGGGGCCAGAGCACAGGCCTCTGTTCTGATGCAGCTCTTTCTCCAAAGTTGGAGGCTCGCCTGAGCTTCTGAATGCAGTTCATCTGCATTGAGATGACCAAGAGATCAGGAAACAGGTATGTCACATGCAGACTTCTCAGTTTTTCTTCCAAATCAATTATGTACTTGCATTTTCTAAAATCCCTTCTGTACTTCTTCAACAAAGAAGTGGTAGAAATATTCTCAGGAAGGTGAGAAGGTCAGGGAAGCAAGCAATATCAAAGATGTTAAACTACTCCAGCTGCTAATGCAACCAGCACATTGCTGATATGATCAGCAGATCTATTATTTCCTAATGCTCAC
>NW_006375940.1:0-1158 GCF_000327345.1 Myotis davidii | reverse complement strand
TGTAAAAAGTCAAAATTCATTATACATCAGAGGGCTCACACAGGAGAGAAACCTTATGTGTGTAATGTATGTGGCAAATCCTTCAGCCAAAAGGGAACCCTCACTGTACATCGGAGATCACACTTAGAGGAGAAACCCTATAAATGTAACGAATGTGGGAAAACCTTCTGTCAGAAGTTACATCTCACTCAACATTTGAGAACTCATTCAGGAGAAAAACCCTATGAATGTAGTGAATGTGGCAAAACCTTCTGCCAAAAGACGCACCTCACGCTCCACCAGAGAAATCATTCAGGGGAGAGACCCTATCCGTGCAATGAGTGTGGGAAATCCTTCTCCCGCAAGTCAGCCCTCAGTGACCATCAGAGAACACACACAGGAGAGAAACTCTATAAATGTAATGAATGTGGAAAGTCCTACTACCGAAAATCTACCCTGATTACACATCAGAGAACACACACAGGAGAGAAACCTTATCAATGTAGTGAGTGTGGAAAATTCTTTTCTCGAGTGTCATACCTCACTATACATTATAGAAGCCATTTAGAAGAGAAACCCTATGAGTGTAATGAGTGTGGCAAAACCTTCAATTTGAATTCAGCCTTCATTAGACATCGGAAAGTACACACGGATGAGAAACCCCTTGAATGTAGTGAATGTGGAAAGTTTTCTCAATTCTCATATCTTAATGACCATCATACAACTCCTTTAGGAGAGAAACCCTATCAATGTAATGAATGTGGGAAAACTTTCCTTGAAAATTCAGCCTTTGACGGACACCAGTCAATTCCAGAAGGAGAGAAATCCTATGAATGTAATATATGTGGGAAATTGTTCTCCGATTTATCATACTACACTGTACATTATAGAAGTCATTCAGAAGAGAAGCCCTATGGATGTAGCGAATGTGGGAAAACCTTCTCCCATAATTCATCCCTCTTTAGACACCAGAGAGTACACACAGGAGAGAAGCCCTATGAGTGTTATGAATGTGGAAAGTTCTTTTCTCAGAAGTCGTATCTCACCATACATCATAGAATTCATTCAGGAGAGAAGCCTTACGAATGTAGTAAATGTGGAAAAGTCTTCTCTCGGATGTCAAACCTCACTGTACATTATAGAAGCCATTCAGGAGAGAAACCCTATGAATGTAATGAA
>NW_006375939.1:0-1159 GCF_000327345.1 Myotis davidii | reverse complement strand
GAACAATGAATTCATATAGCTAGGTAAACGTTGTTATTCTCTTCCTGTTGCTTTTGGCATCCACTCACCCAGTTCAGGTAATTAAGTGACTTTGTGGTGAGGATTCTCATCTAACTACCTGCCTCACTCATGTGCCCACCTGACTCCCCTCTCTGGAGAGTTCATTTCCACAGAAGGAGATGGGAACCAGCCTCTTGAAGGCCTTGGTTTCTGCGACTGTGAAACACACTAATAATAGCACCCATATCCCAGGCCACAGAAGATGCAGCGGAAAATTCCATTAGGTCCTCAGAGGGGCCCTCATGTGGTAAACACAAATCTCCGCTGGCCACTGGTGGTGAGGGGGATGGCAAGTGGAGAGTGCAGATTCCTCTCCAGCTTCCAGGAAAGGTCTCATCTTTTTTTGTTTTGTTTGTTTGTGTTAGCTGGTAATGTGCAGCAAACACATTGAATGGTATGAGGAATGTTTAAAAGTCCCCATCCCAGTTCAGCACATGAACCCTCAGTCGAGCCGTGTGGGTTTGAGACCTTACTCTGCTCACCACCCATGTGACCATGGAAACATTTGAGCTCTAAATCTTGGGTTCCTCATGTGGAACCCTGTGAGGCTAATTGTCTACACTTGGGGTGTTGTCAGGGTTCAATGAGACCAAGCACTAACTGGGTGCTTCTTGCACTTGCCAACACCCCATAAACATGCTCATAAACAAAGCTTTTCTTTGAAATAAATGTACCATATATGAGGCTGCTAGCTGCCATAACAAAGTACCACCAACTGGGTGGATCAAACAACAGTACATCTATTGACCGATGGTGGCTGGAAGCTAGAGATCAGGGTGTTGGCCTGGTTGGTTCCTTCTGAGGGCTGGGAGGGAGAAGCTGTTCCGTGCCTTTCCCCAGCTTGCTGGAATCTTCAGCATTCCCCCATCACATGGCATTCTCCCTGTGTGTGTGTTTCTGTGTGTCTTTGTGTTAAAATTTTCCCTTTTATAAGGGTGTAGAGCATTGATTGAGGGACCCATCCTCCTCTAGCATGACCTCATCTTTAAAAAATGTTTAAAACTGATTTTATAGAGAAAGAGGGGAAGAGAGAGAAAGAGGGAGGGAGGAAGAGAGAGAGAGGGATGGAGAGAGAGAGAGACATTGATTTGTTGTTCCA
>NW_006375938.1:0-1158 GCF_000327345.1 Myotis davidii | reverse complement strand
TTTCATGCACTGGGCCTCTAGTATATCATAAAAATCTCCAATCCAGATCCTTCTCCACTGCCTCTGGCATTCTCCCCCTGGATGTTGGACATCTCAGACTCAAGGGTCCAGGTTAAACTTCCTGTCTTCCCCCCAAATCCCCGCTTTTCAGAGAAAATGTTCTGAAAGGACACAGATGAAAGTATTTTAATAGGGGCTACATCTGTGGCGTTTCCCTGTGAAACTGGAAAGGAACAAAGGCAGGGGACAGCTTTTGCTTCTTATGTTTTACTCCATGCTCTTGAAAAAAATGTAAACCAGAATGGGTATCACCCTTAAAATGAAACCAATCTGTCTCTCCCAGTTCCCTCAGGCCTGGAGCCCTCCTGATGCCGGATCCCACTTCTCCCAGTTCCTCTGGTACCAAACCCCCTATTAACTTCCCAACCAGGCATGAATGCAGAATGACTGCTGGAGCTATTCCCAGGCCTTCCAGCCTTCCCTCCCCACTGCAGTGCTGCCCCTCTCCTACTCTCACTTTCTGACCCACAGCCAAGCATCAGAGCAGCAATGGTCCATGAATATGTCCCAAATCTTTGACATGGAACAGAAACACCTCAGGACCCAGTGTCAGCCAACCAGATGGACCCAGGCTCCTCACCTGTCAAGTCTGCTTGTTTCTCCCTGAGCTTCTCACCAGACAAGGGACAGTGGTGGTGCTCACTGATCAGTTATGTGACCACTGAAGACAAGATTGTGACAGTGCTCCCTGTGACCCTAGCCTACGGGTGGCCCACAATACCATTCCTTTGCTTTTCTTACACTTTTTGTTCTTCTCTTATAACCCACATTCAAGCCCAATGCATCTTCCCACCTCAATTCTGATAGTAGTGTGGTTTCTCACTATGGTGTCATAAAAATAACACAAGTTTTAGAATTTTATGGATATGGATTCAGTTCTGAAAGATGACTTACCAGCTTTGAGGCTCAGTTTTCTCTTCCAGAGAAAGCATTTCATAGAGTTATTTCGAGGAGTATAAGAGAGAGGGGTATTGCCGGGGCCTTATCCGCAGCTGCAAAGGTTCAGTAATCTGGAAAAGGTCTGTGACATAAATTAACAAACTTCACATGAAATATAAATTTGGAAGGCATGAGGGAGCCAGGGGAGGCTCCACTTTC
>NW_006375937.1:0-1158 GCF_000327345.1 Myotis davidii | reverse complement strand
AAGGTCGTCCAGACAGTCATTCCGCTGTTCAGCCACTCGGTCGATTTGCATATTACGCTTTTATTGTTATAGATTGTGTTTGCTACTGGGCTGCTTCAGTTCTAAGCCCTCTGTGTTCTATTCCTGTTCACCTTGGTTTCCACTTCCTGCAAACAGACTTTTCCTCTGTGCACATCACCTCTCCAGCTTCTATTATACCTCTTCTGCACTGTAATAATGGTTGTAATGTGTTACATTTGCATGATACTCTATAATTTTCAATCCCTTACCCTTTTAATCACCACAACTGCAGTAAACGGCCATTTATATTCCTCTATTTCTGGGGAAAATGGAAGATAGCCAAATGTGCTATCCAAGATTAGTCAGTAATGTGTTGGCAAATGGGGAATACATTCTGGAGGAGTCTTCTTAAGTATACCTGGGTCCTCTGGACAATTCCTGACCCTTGCACCTTGATGTCACTCTCTTTTCTCATATCCTTCTGTTCCTGCTAGTGTCCCATGGCCAGGAAGGAAGAATGTGTGTAGAGGACTGAAATTGTACCTACCAAATTCATCTTTACTATTTCCTTCTCTCCAAAAGTTGTACAATCATTATTTTAAAAGCTTTTGCAGTGTGTGAAAACTGTGCCTGACCCCGTTCTTTAGTATTTGACCTTTTCCTTTTTATCCCACTTTCCAATTATCTTACAATCTTGATGTTAGTGATTGAGAATTATTTTCTTAGTGGTTGTTTAGTATTAAATTCTGTCAAGATTTGCTACTTATGGTAATTGATGAGACATTTTTAATTGGCATTTTTCACAATGCATTAACGACCTTTTAAAAATGAAAATATCCTTCTCATCTTTGATTTATCTCTAGAAATCTTAATTTTTATGGAAAATTTTTCTGATATTTATATTAATGTTACTTGAGAGAATACAATATAAAGTCTAAACTCTCTCCTCAACAGAGTCTTATATGTTCCCAAGATTTACATGCAAGTTGAGGGATTCAATTTGTTCTTTCTGCAAACTGGACTTGGGGTGCTCATGCTTAAACTTGAGCATTTCCTTGGGGGTCGGAGATCTTCAACTATTACAAAGTAGAGGGTTGTTTTAAAGAGAATCTCTCATGTTGTAGGGAGAAAGCTAGCTGCTATTTTGAACAAAAAAAA
>NW_006375936.1:0-1158 GCF_000327345.1 Myotis davidii | reverse complement strand
TCTGAAATCAATAAAAATATATATTTAAAACAAGCAAACAAACAAAAAAAAACAAGAAATCTTGTCTTACCTCAGGTGGGTCTTTCTTGTGACATTGTTCCTGTGAGAAAAGCATCTTGGATGAGGGCCTGCAGAAGGTTTGCTCAATATCACTCTTTTTGTGTTTTAATGTCAGTTTTATTATAAATTGGATGGTTATTATTTCCTTGAAGGTACCTGTACTAAAATATGTAACATTTTTAAAGATCCAAGTTGCACCTAGCAGATCCGATTGCTCTGAAAGTCTTCAAAATCAATGACCAGACAAATCATTTATAGTCACTTATCATCATTATGACAGGACAAATCACAATAATTAGGATTATCACAGTAAATCAGATAGGCAAAGTTTCAGTTTGACTAATTCACTAATAATCAAGCAATAATTTGGGCTCCTCTGGAAACTTCATTCCAAATAAAAATTGAAAAAGTAGACAAAAATAATGAAATGAAACAGTCTAACATGAAACATCCTGAGTTTAACCCATTTTTAAAGGCAGTATAGAGAAGAGGTGAGGCAGGAAGTTGCTTGGCAAAATGTGATTTTTGACTCCATAGCTCCGCTGCCTAATATGTGACCTTGAGCAAGTTACATAACCACTCTGTGCCTCCGAATAACCTTCCTCTTCTCAATGAGCTGGGAGAGGCTGAGGAGCTGAATGAGATCATGGCACCTCATACCTGGTCCTGGGCAGGTGTGTGATAAATGCTATTTTTTCAGAATCATTGGACATTTTTCAACATGATGTGTCATCTTAGGGCCTCAAACTTATAGAATAATATAATTTAATATCTTGCTTCATTGGACTAGCTATTATACTTACCTTGAATGTAATTATCTTGCAATCCTACAGCAGTATATCACATTTTTTTCTATTTTAATTTGAAATTTTTCAAAACTTCAGAATAGTTGTAAAAATCATAAAGAACTACCAATATATGACTTTCAACAATTGTAACATTTTGACACATTTACTTTCTCTCTCTTTCTCAACTATTAGTAGACATATACCTAAATGTATGTATGTATATGTATATTTGTGAATATATTATTTTGCTGTATGATTTGAGACTAAGTTGCGGATATTGTGAAAGGGCGAGGGCTATGCCCTCCATCTT
>NW_006375935.1:0-1158 GCF_000327345.1 Myotis davidii | reverse complement strand
AAAAAAAACCCCAACCCTTTTCCTTTGAAGCAGATAAGTCTTATCATCTGCGACACTTTTCACGCGTGGCAGTGGCAGTCCGGCCGTTCCTGGCATCCCACCCGCCTCTGGCTCCCACGGTCTCCCGTGTGGGCCCCGTCGCTCAAACCCCAACCTCCCTGGCGTCTTTAACAGGCTCCGTTTCTGCTTGAATCCGAGCAGAATTGTGTAGGCCGGGCACCGTCACTACATTCCGGGTTAATTTGGCTTCTGGTGTAGAACAGCTCTGGTCTGACATGTAACATCTCTTCCTGCGACGGGTTTTGGTCTCTCTGACCTCATTACCCAGCTCGTCTTTACATCCATCCTTTCACCCGCTCAGATCCGGTGTGTGTGTGATCCGTGTTGCTGAGTGAGTGCTTGGGGCCCACGGAGCAGGCTAGTGATCATGCGGACCCGGGGGTTCAGAGGAAGTTTCCAGGGAAGTTCTGTGTTAACGAGGCAGGTCTGTGAGGTCAGGGCCTGGTGAGTTGCTGCCACCCCTCTGGTTGTCATTTCGGCTGCCAGGTCACACCTCAGCAAACTAATTCTAACATATTCTGGTAGATTCAACATGACCACGGGGTGAGCAGCATCTCACGTGAGAAAGACAAGACTCCAGCTTGTCCTGGTCCTGTCTGTGCCTTTGGCCTTCCACACTCGTCTGGCACATGTGGACGTGAGCGGTGAAGGTCAGGGGGCTGGTGACCATCGAGGAACCAAATCTTCCTGGGGAAGAAGTTACGTCCGCTGGCTGGCATTTTGGGCCCATCCTTCGGTTTCAGATGTTCAGATGCCCCTTTCTGCCAATGCTGAACTAAGATTTGGCCAAATATCTGACTCTTCTTTCCATTTCTACCGACGTGGAAAAAATACCACTTTTTGAGACACATCTGAATCCAAAAGAATTTTTTCAGTGCAAAATGTTTCTGTTTAGCATTAGACAGCTGGACTCAGGTTAGAGGATCCGATTGTGTTGGCAACATCCGAAGCAGCATCGTCAGGAGCCGGTCGAACACAGGCCTTCTTCTCGCCATCAGGCCTGACCAGGGTGCTGACCTTGGCCGCGTCCATGTCATAGAGCTTCTCCACAGCCTGTCCGACCTGGTGCCTGTTGGCTTTGACATCCAGTGAACACAG
>NW_006375934.1:0-1158 GCF_000327345.1 Myotis davidii | reverse complement strand
GGGAAGGGGTTAAGGTTACCAGACTATATATCACCTGCTTAGACATGCCTGTCAATCACCATATTATCATACACAGTTATAGCCCCTTTCATTCAGTCTCTATCTCTTTACCCTACTTAGTTTTTATAACAATTATCCTTCTGTCTATATTTACACAAGTATACATTTTTAATGAGTTAAAAATTTTGTGATTTTCTGAAATATTATTACTTGCCCAAGGGGCCTAAGTCACACATTATCTTGAATCATTTGCATTGGGCTTTGGAATAATGGACTCTCCTGCATTAGGAAAGTAATATGAAAATCTGACCCAACATGGTTGCTATTTTTCTCTTCTAGAGATTGCATCCTAGGCCCCTTTCAACCTCATGCTCTAAGCTACTGAGTGTTCATACTAATTGCTGTGAATTTGCATAGCAAAACATCTAAAGGGTATGCATTAAAATGCTATTTGAGAGGTAAGAATATACTATGTTTTAAAATGATTAATAGTAGGGTTTTCTAAGTTCCTTAAACAGCTTACTTTAGTGCTGATAAGGGACCCATTTTCTTCCTAAATGTCTTTATTCTGCATAATTGAACAAGATTGCCAACCAAACAGAATGGGAAATAGAATTGTGCCCCATTTGGGAAAGACTGTAACTGCTTTGCTTTCAGAAAGTGAAAAATGGTAGTTTTGCTATAACTACAATGATTCTTGGTCACCTTTTACTGATGTCTCGTGTCTCTTAAAAAGAGTATACGGCATCTTTTTCATTACTACCAACAAAGAACAGTGTTTATTGTTGGTAGTTTGGTACAATTTGCACATCTATGATGTTCTCTCGATACATTTTATAATGAGATTTGTTGGGAGGTGGTCAACTTTGGGAAGTACTACTAAAATAGCATTCATTATTATTCATTAGATTAAAATTAACTTTTAATGAAATATTTCCTTTGACAGTCATTGTATAATAATGGAAATGTAAAATGGAAGTGAAGAGATTGTGAACATTCTGTTAGAGATGTATCATTTATATGTTTAATAATAAAACAAAATTTAGCTGAAACTGATACCAGTGACAGTTATCTAGGGACGAATCCCTTCAGGATTACAATATAAAAAGAGCAGCATTGAAGTATCTCAGGAGATTTATGAAACTGAAATCATTTTTT
>NW_006375933.1:0-1158 GCF_000327345.1 Myotis davidii | reverse complement strand
TTTTGTGATTTTTCCTAATTTGTCATTGCAATAACTGCCCTACCTAATTCATGGTGGTGGTGTGAGATAAAACTTGGTCACACACAAAATAGTGCCTTCCAAAAATCAAAACTGTTTATGCAGAGAGGATGCAGTACTAACACTATTCTGGAAAAGGATGAGTTAAGTGTTGCTATATTTCTCAGACAGCGAACCTGAGACCTCATTTTTAAATAAAATAACTGTTTAAAATAACCATATAAATACCTGCAGGAAGGATAATAGTCAACTGGAAGGTAGTCTCACTTTGTTTTCTCTTCATGGACTAAAGGTCTAATTTCCAATGGCTGTTTTGAATTCTTTTAAGTTCAAGGGCACTGGGGAAGACGGAAGGATCAGAGTAATGACTGGGAAAACAGTGTGTCTGCTATCTAAAACCACGTGTAACTAGGTAGGATTTTGTGGTTTGACAAAAGTTGTACCATACCACAACTCACGGGATAAAGAGTCCGGTGGTCTTTATGGACACTGTAAGCAAATGTTTATTGTGATCCTTAGATCTTTGAGTGGAAAGTGTTGACAGTTTCTCACTTTCTTCTATTTCATGGTCATTGATAAATTTCTATGATCAGCAAGAAAGGGCTTTACTGACACTGATGAGCAGGGAAGGGTATACAGTTCCACTATGTGAAAGGCTGTGAATGGACTTCGTTGGTGATCACAATTCAATGTGTTGCTTGAAATGTCATGGGAAAAGGCACTATATTTGGCTAAATCTTGAAACATTTCCTGAAAACTATGGGTACTTAATGCACGTTTTGATTACTTAATATGTACAACATTTTGATGCTATATGTCTATGTATAGATAGATATACATAGAGAGACACCATCCTCCAAGATCTCACATGCTAGGAAAAAGTCACATGCGGTTTTAGACAGTAAACACATCGCTAATTATATTATGAAGCAGAAATGGATAAGTACCAAACATGTAGACTAATTTTTATACAAAAACAGAAGATGGAGATATTACTTGTATTCTTTGAAAGTGGGAAGGATTTTATAGATGAGATGACATCTGAATTGAACCTTAAACTTTAAGATAAAAAGGTGGTTGAAGTGGTATGATTAGAGACAAAGGGAAAGGCATTCATGATTGAAGACACTGGATAATTAC
>NW_006375932.1:0-1158 GCF_000327345.1 Myotis davidii | reverse complement strand
TCCATGGAAATAAAGCTTTCTACCATATCTCATCCATTTTGGGCCTCCCAAAATGCTTATTTCCAAGAAGCCCACTTCCATCGACAACACTAGTAAGATGTAGAATTCACACACGCATCCTGCACTCTGAGTTTGAAATCAGAGTCCCTTCGAATATGCTATTCAGAAGCATAGCTATGTAGGAATACTGTCAAATAGGTGTTTATTTTTTAGAATGAAGAGCAACTCATTGACTCACTGTTAGGTGTTTCTGATAAGGACATTCAAACAGTGAAACCAATACCTTTAAAGTACAAATAATTAAAAAATATTTGCATTGATTTACCCGTGTCATATGCCTCTTCCTGTTTTAATGTCATACTTAAGGGAAAGAACCTTAGCTAAGAAATGGGCAAGAACATGCAAAATGCTTATACAGTAAACAAAATATTTTCCCATAAATATTTTTACTTTTAAAAATACTTGAATAAATAGTGCTAAGACAAATGCTAATAAAAATGTGCTTTCAGAGTAGACTATAGATGTTATGAGGACTCAAGTTTGCAAGATAATATTTTTATTGGTGATTATATTTTGAAAGCACATACTAGCTTCTCTGGTTCACTCTACTTAATATGTATAGAAGTTAAAATCTATGTTTTAAGCAATGAAATGTCAATCCAAAAGAGAGAAATAAAGAGTGGTTATGAGTGTCTACAGATAAGAGAAGTCACATGAAAACTCTCCCAATCTTAAATAAGGAATTCTGAGTCTGCTGCTGGCCTAACAGAGGGCGATATAATGACATCTTCAGGTTCATCTGTCCACTGAAACACTGTTGTAGTCCAGAGTTACAGTTTTTGCTATTTGACTTCAAATAACAGCTTTGGAATATGTCCTAAAAATTAAATTGTTAAGCATTTTGAGTAGCCCTGTGTGTTCTGACATAAATAATGAATATGCTCAACAATGACCATATGTTTTTAATAAGAGGAATAATATTTAAAGGGTAGCTTGGTTTCATCAGGTCAGATTTTTTAAAAACTGAAAATTGTGTAAGATTATATCTTCTCTCTTTATCAGGCAATCATTATTGTAGATATTTAAAATGCAATTACACTATCTTAAAGAATAGGCTAGAAATTACACTAGATATTTCCTGAGTTTGAACATCATCTC
>NW_006375931.1:0-1158 GCF_000327345.1 Myotis davidii | reverse complement strand
TGAGTAGCTTATGAGGAGGGAAGACAGAAGATAATAATAACTAACACTTAGTCAGTGTTTGCTTATGGGCCAGGCACTGTACCAAGTGCTCTGTACAAACTGTCCAATTGAATCACAATTGCGAAAGCAGCAAGAATGGTTTCTTGAATGTAGAGAGAGCTATGAGAGCAGAGAGAAGTGCTAAGTCAGGGGCAGGACTTAGGAGGTCACTCCTAAAGAGAGTGACATTCTAGCTGGGCAAGTAGGAGTTATTCACACATAGAGGGAAGAATACCTGGCACATAAACAATGCTTCATAAACACCTGAATGAGTTCATGAGTGGTGGATGGGTGAGTGAACAGTGTACTAATTAAAAAGGCAGAACATATGCAAAGGCAGGAGAGGAAAATGGAAAATAAAGATGTATGAACTGCAAATGCCCTCTAGAGCAGAGTTCAAATTATTAGTGGTAAAAATAAGGTCAAAGAGGTTCAGGGGCCTTTTAAGTTTTCTAAAGTACCTGAACTTTACCTTTCACCTCTTCATGGCTAAGTGCAAAAGACAGTAATCTTCAAGTTACCTCAGCTTATCCAAAGTACACACAATTCCATCAGTTAGCTACCCTCCTCTTATGCTAGGGGGCAGCACTGGAGGGGAAGAAAAACACCAAACTATATAGCAAAAAGCAGATCAGCCTTAAGAGACCATTGGTGAATTTTAAGGGAAGGTCAGCCAAGTGGACAATGCCAATGCCATCAATAGGGGCACAGATGTGGATCTTGAGGGCTGGGACAAAGAGTAGAGCACACAGCATTTGAAAAATACGGCTCTAACCTGAGAGAGGGCCAAAGAAGGAATTTTGTATGCTCCCTAGCAAAACATTGAGCCAGAAGTCTCAGCCATCGATATCCTGGATGAGTTGTTATCATACCTAACTACAATTACTGGAGAGGATCTTACAGGGTTTCCTAGTGGTCATGAAGTTAAACTTTCTATAACTGGGTTACCAAACCCAAAAAAAGCCAAGACAAAAAGGACAAAACCAAGAGGAACTACAACCCCTAAAAGCATATTGAAACTAGATTTACAAAGATGAAGCTTCAAATCCCTAAAGGAACTGTGCCCTGCCAGTAGGGCAGAAGGCGTATTTAAGGGATGCTAGAGATAGTGTACGAAAG
>NW_006375930.1:0-1158 GCF_000327345.1 Myotis davidii | reverse complement strand
GGGGCCAGGAAGAAAGTGATTGATCCATTTTCTGAGAAAGAGTGGTATGATGTGAACACACCAGCTATGTTCAATGTGAGAAACGTTGGAAAAACACTAGGCCTGAGAATTCAAGGAACCAAAATTGCATCAAGGGTTGTGTTTTTAAGGTGAGCCTGGCTGACCTGCAGAATGATGGAATTGCATTTAGAAAAGTCAAGCTCATAACTAAAGATGTTCAGTGCAAAAACTGTCTAATTTCCATGGCATGGGTCTTACCCTTGACGAAATATACCCCAGAGTTAAAGAATGGCTGTATCTTTTTCCCAGTGACTAGACTATCGTTAAGCTCATGTTGAGGTCAAGACTACTGATGGTTATTTGCTGTCTATTCTGTGTAGGTTTGGCTGAAAAATGCAACAATCGGATTTGGAGGACCTCTTTTGCTCAGCACCAACAGTTCCCAAATCCTGAAGAAAAGATATTGATCATGACCCAAGAGGTGCAGACAAATGATTGGGAAGAAAAGGGTTGATATCCCCTCTCAGCCTTTAGGTTAAGCTAAGTGTGGAAGTGGTCAATAAATTGATTCCAGATAGCATTGCAGAAGACATGGGAAAAGCTTGCCAATCTATTTATCTGCTCCATGGAGTCTTGTTAGAAAAGTCAAAATGCTGCCCTGGGCAGCCTGGCTCAGTGGATAGAACGTCGGCCCATGGAAAGGAGACCCTTGGCCAGAGAGAAGCAGTATGGTGTGTTGCATTCTGCTGACTGCCCACCCATGAACTCTCTCCCCTTTCCACCTTGCTGATCCAATGTACTGGGGAGTTAGGGAGTGATGAAGTTCAGGCTAGAAGCTAGATCCTTCTACCTGATTCTTAAGGAGATGATGTTGCCCCCTAGAGGCCATTCTGGAAATTATTGAGGGAAATGAGTTTTGGTTATCGACTGGTTCTCAAGGGGGACAGTACTGCTTCCTCGGGGGTGTTTAGGAAATTTCAGGGGAGTTTTCTGGGCATCACAGTAACGAGTGGGTTGTCATTGGCACTAGAGAGCAGGTACCTGGAATAATAGAGTGTCCTGCAACATGACGATGGTATTTAATGATCACCTAATGACCGAAGTTAATGGTAGTTCTTAAATAATGGAAATAGCCCTAACTGGTTTGGCTCAGTGGAT
>NW_006375929.1:0-1158 GCF_000327345.1 Myotis davidii | reverse complement strand
TGTTCTTTTCATTAGCTATTCCAGGGGGTGGGGTGGGGATGAACTAAACGCTACATAAATAGGGTCTCAAAGATTGCTACATCCCCCAATGTGAAAGACATGCGCATTGCATACTCATTTCACTATTGGAAAATCCAAACCCTCTGTCTATATCTAGGTTTTTTTTAAAAAAGGAGTCTTCACCTCACACATTTAAACTTAACGAGAGCCTTTCCTTTCTCAACTGGCTCAACAGTGCTGCCCCCCACAATGGAAACCTTCTTTCTTTCCATTACTCCAGTTTCCAGACTATTGTTCAATCACAATTGCTCATCATCATCCAGGAAAGACTATACTGGGCAATTATCCCCGTAGTTTTTTTTCTGTCCTCATCTACCAAAGACTAAGTAGTGCCCATTTCTCAAGGACT
Organism: Myotis davidii; assembly: GCF_000327345.1. Lineage (NCBI taxonomy): Eukaryota > Metazoa > Chordata > Mammalia > Chiroptera > Vespertilionidae > Myotis > Myotis davidii. The sequence continues at coordinate 749 of NW_006375929.1, read as the reverse complement.
TCAACACCTTCCTTCATTTAACAAATATTGATTGCAGCTCTACTATGTGTGAGCCAGAGAAAAGGTGGTGATTATGCTTCCTGCTCTACTAGAGTCTAGATTGGCAGTCTAGATTGTTCACTGATCTATATCTATGATATAGATGTGTTTCTCTTGGATTCTGCTAGGCATCATTGTCACATGGTCAACCAGTCTATGTTCATGTAAATGTTCCATGATCTATAAAGGTTGACACCAATACATTTTGACTTTTAAGAATTACATGGATTTTGGAGTCTGCAACTTGAACATACTTGAGAGTCAATCTGCTTTTTTACCTTCTGAAAGCTGTATCTGGTGATAGATAATTTATCGCTCTGTTGATCTTTGGACTTTTTAAGGATTGCATTTCAAAATGAGATTGTTAGCCATTCTTTTAATAACATAAAGAAATAAACTAAATGTGTTAGTACTTTATTAATTACTACTAATACTTTTTATTAACTACTAAGATCTGCCAGAATGGTGTGCATGTGTCACTAAATGTATGAAGTAACATTTACCTGCAAAAGTTAAGGGCTGTCAAAGAAAATCTCAGGGCAGAAGTGTGATGCCTGGAATGCTGCCGAGAGCACAGTAGGTATTCAACAATACATTTGTATTCTGAACTGAGGCAAAGATAGCTGTGTCATGGTAGATGGATAAATTTAGTGTTTTGTTTTGTTTGTGTGTGTGTTTTTAGGGGATATAGCAAAACAACAATGAAAAAG
>NW_006375928.1:0-1158 GCF_000327345.1 Myotis davidii | reverse complement strand
CAATTCTATAGTAATATGTATACATAGAATAATTATACAATATTACATATTGAAATATTGTATTGAATACATACAGTTTATTTAGATATTCAATTGAAGTATTAATTGGACATCGTTTATTTAGAAGTAAATATATCCTATTTGATCCAACAAACTAAAGGTGGAAGATTCAAGTTTCACATTTTTTAAAAATGTGACTGAATTTCAGTCTTTGCTCAAATGTCCACTTCTCACTGAGGCCTGCTCTAGTCAACTCCAGCACCGCCTCAACCATGTGGCAGACACTCTTCCACCACCTGACCTTGCTGTATTTTCCCATAATACATGCCTGCTAAATGTAATGTAGCCACACATTTATTATATTTATTATTGTCCTACCACTAGAATGGAAGCTCTGTCGGGCAGGACTTTTGTGTATTGTTCACTGCTGGATTCCTGGCACCTAAAAGTGTCCTTGGGCTCAATGAAGATTTGCCGGCTTAATGAGTTAATTAGAGAGGAGAGTACCTCATACCATTGCAATACCGCAGCAAAGCACCTTGACTGGGATTTTCCTGGTAAAAGATGATGTGAAACTAAGAGCACAGGAGATAACGTCAAGGGTATCTGTCTATCTTTGCTGTTTTCCTTTAGCAGCAGATAGGAATTTTCCAATGTGAAATTTATTTTTACAACCTTTGTAGAGGGCCCAGTTGCAGCTGTGGCTCCCTCCGCTATAACCTGTTTCCTGATTCGCTTTGATCAGTTAGAATCAAAACTATAGCTTAACGTTGATAATTACCCAGCCGGGAAGTTCGCAGGCCATGCATTTGCAATAACCACCTATAAACCCTCCCCTGTGGCATACAGGAAGTCTGGAGGGGAAGCATTTTCTTTGGGTAACCCGGGTAAGTGCAGCTTTTCACGGGGCAGTGGAGAAACATGAACATTCATTTTAACTGGTTTTGCACAAAGCACTTAGCAAATCTTTGAAAAGCTCCTTAGTGGGTTGAGACTTTTGAAGAATAGATTGGAACACCTTCAAAAAGAAACTCATCAATTCAGGCTGGCATGACAATAAGGGGAAATGGAGAATGTCAGAAGCAAGCGGACACAAACCCACCCTGCACAGCCAACCTAAGGCCGGCATGTGAGGCCTTTCCTGTGAGATCAGTAATG
>NW_006375927.1:0-1158 GCF_000327345.1 Myotis davidii | reverse complement strand
CTCTATCCAGTGAGCCAAACCAGTTAGGGCTATAGCTTTAGTTTTAAAAGCTGTGGGAATGTAGATAAAAGCTGTCTTTTGTTTTTGTGTATGCTAAGATTCCTTATATCTTCTGTGCTGCCAATGTATTTGTAGTTTTCCCAGAGAGTGGTATTTGTTCATTTGTACTTCGAAAGATGCCAGAATGTGCTTATGGGTGATGATCTCTGGTACATAATAATTGAATGATTGCAAAAATAAGCAATGAAAAACAAAACAGTGTCTTCCTTTTCCCCATGTTATAGTCACTGCAAGGAAAGTTACTGGCTTTGCATATAGCCCAATGAAGGTGACCTTAGCTTAGGTGGCAAAAGGGCTGGCCTCTGGATGGTATCATTCCGTGGAAGTCTTTTTGTCATTACACATTTCCCCCTCACTTGTTTGCTGATAATTGATTTGTTTATTTATTAAACAGATGTTCAAACCTGTCATTTAACATTTATGGAGGAACGGCTTAATATGTGGGTTTCTTCAAGGAGGACACTAAAAGTAGGAGAGGCAGTAAAACTCGACTCATCAGAATTTTGTCCTTTGTCTTAACCAGGGATCATTTCATTGTAAAGCACAAAAATTGCTCTAACTAGACTTATAAAAATAAATGAGGATGTATTAGAAAGATATGGCAATCTCTTATAGAACTTAGGGGTGGGAAGTGAATTTGGTATTTACTTACTATGGCAGTTTCAGGGAGAACATTTATAATCAGTACAGAGGTGAGATAATGGGATTAGAGTCTACAAGGTTATCTTGAGGCCATGTATGGGCATTTGGAGAACATACATCCAGTTTGCTTGAGACAGACCTGGATTTTGTTTTTTATCCTTAAAGAATTACACATTGGTCCCTCCTTTCACGCTCAAAGGTATGCTGGTGTGGTAGGTAGAATAATGTTCTCCCCCAAATATTAGGTAGGTCTTATGCCTGGAACCTGAAAATTTTACCCCTTAAGGAAAAGTTTCTTTGCGCATGTGATTATTGAGAATCTTTGTATGGAAAGGCTATTCTGGATGATCTCAGTGGGCCGTAAATACAGTCACAGTCTCCTTATAAGAAGCAGGCAGATGGAGACTTGGCGCCCAGAGATCTGAGTGGTGTGGCTGTAAGCCAAAGAATGCTAGC
>NW_006375926.1:0-1158 GCF_000327345.1 Myotis davidii | reverse complement strand
TTTTTTATGCCACTGGGGATATCTCAGCACATCCCCCAAATAGCATGCATATTCAATATGAGTTCAGGATTCATTATTGTCATTATTTAAGAGTCACTTAGTGCTAGATTCTAATAAAAATATCAACAACTTATATATGCCATTAAAGTTGCAATTATATATTAAGTACTTCATAGATTAAAATCTCTGTGTTGTGAAAAATATGACATAAAAATATGGTCTCTAAAATTTATTAGTCTAATAAGGAAGAATATCATAATTTTCACGTTTATCTGATTGGTGAATTTCTTCTTCCTAGCTGTAGTTCCCCATTGTAAAACTAAATAAAATAGTGTTTTCTTTTTTCAGGAGTTCAGGCAAAAACATTTATTCTCCCTATCTATTCTAACGCTCTTTAGAACTATAGTAAATGAAACATCTGGTTAGCTGGTTAACTTTTCTCTAATGGAATCACAAATTCATTTCATTCCGCCTTAAGGAGTTCCCTGGAGGCCAAGTCAATATGCTGAGTTAGACTAATAGGCTTTCAGCATTACAGTCTAGGTACACATCTTTATTTAAATGCCACAGGGGCCTTAAAGTAGTTAAAGTAGATGAAATATTATCATTATGTTCATATGTGATGTTGTGTAGTGCTGAGATATTTTTAAAATGTTTGATATTTTAAACAAAGTAATAAAATACACAATCTGTCCCTGGTTGGTACAACTGAAACTGTATCTATGGAAACAAAACTCAGTGACCATGAATGTTAATCCATCTGCATTTTCACAAAGAGGTAGAAAACGAACATTTCAATTCCAACCACATGTTTTGCAAATGATATCTCCTGTCTAAAGTGAGTGGATGACTTGATGCTTTAAAACATGTAAGAAAACTGTTTTCTCCCTAATGTATGAATATTAATACCCTGTCCTTTTCAATCTTTGAGGATTTTAGGAGCTGGCCTTACCCATAACAAGTAGATAGAATTCTGGCACTTGATTGAGCATCTCTGTAATACTCCAATGCTCACGCTTATAGTATGAAGCTTGATTTAAACAGCAAGATACCGGCCCCATTACCCAAACACTGGCTTACCACTGCCTATTAATCTAAATATTGACTTTATTTTGTCATGCTGTTTCAAATTCCATTAGTCAAAATATCCATTTTTTT
>NW_006375925.1:0-1158 GCF_000327345.1 Myotis davidii | reverse complement strand
AAAAAAAATAGTATTACTGATGTAGAGTATCTGCCTAAAGACAATAGCAGAGGGAATGTTACCATTGCAGGCTTTAGATAACCTCTGTATTTCTCAGATTTTATGCTGAATCATGAAATGTCATGTTGTGTCTGAAGCTATTTTTGTAATAATCCATTTTAAATCAAAGCAATAAATACTGAGGAATATTTTAGTCCCAAGATCCTACAGCCTTCTGATTATGCCTGGGTGATCATGGTGACATCCTTAGAGCCACCAGAAGATGGACCAAACTACCAGTGGCCTGGCCACTTTATAAATTATAAATTATACAGAATCTAATTTTTTTTTTTGCTAAGCAATGCCTCTGAGGCTTTGTGATATCAATATAAAGTCCCATGATTAGAATCTTCACCTATAAGATGGGAACAATGCCAACAAACTTCATAACTACTTTCACAATCTGATTCTGAAATTCCACTGTGGGGTATAGAGAGGATAGGATATCACACACATCCACTCATTTGGACAATCAACAAATGTTTTTCTTAAGTCTACTCTATGGCAATCATATACTGGGCACTAAGAGTACACGACTGAAACAGACATAATCAGCAAGTGACCAGTGATGCAGGCTGCTTTCTAAACCAGCCTCGCGCACTTTGCCACTTTCATTATTTTTGCTTTCCTTCCAGGGGAATAATCCAATGGTCAGTTTCTCTCACTGAGTTGAGGTTTGAGGACAATTGACCTAGTGAACAATTTACTGTGTCCTCAATCTTGTGCCACACTCCCCTCCATGCTTGCAAACTAAGAAGACCTTGATGAAAGTCACTTGCTCTACTCCTGTGATTTTAAAAATACAGTTGCTCCTGCTTTGAGGATTTCTACTGGACCATAGGGTGGCAAAGCAGCACTAAAGCAGAAGCAGGTCAATTTCAAAATGACAGCTCTAAAAATATCCACGCTCCTTTTGTTCTCCTTCCCTCCCTTGCTCTGAACACCTCTGCCTTGACTCATTGCTATTCCCCTTCTACGGTTACAGCTCCAAACGGTTTTCCAGGAGCTGGGAGTATTGATGGTTTCATTTCCTCCTGAGTCCTTGGTGGGAAAGGATTGTCCCTGATTCTTATTAATTCCACACTCATGTCCTTAACACAAAAATCATATTATTACTTT
>NW_006375924.1:0-1158 GCF_000327345.1 Myotis davidii | reverse complement strand
TCATGACATTCATGGGACGTATTTTTGAGAATTATGTAGGGTACCTGAGCCAAGAACTGTTCTAAAGCAGCCGCCTAAGCTGTAAGCAGAGATCTGTTCTGTCTTGTTAAAAGGGACCACAATGAGTTATTAATTCCACTTAGGATTTGAGGGAAGAGGAAAGGGCAGACATGATTATACACAGATGTGCCTAATCCACATAAGCTAGAAAATAAGCACCCTTGTGGGTAAGTATACTTGCATCCCCGTGACAGTGGGGTGAAATATTGTGAATGTAAGTGGCCGAAAGATTGAGCAGTTAGTTTGGGGTTCAAACACATAAATTATACCTGACATTTACCCAGGGTCACCCTTTTCTTTCTTTCAATTTCTTCTGAGATAATATTTATATGGAAAAATATACAATGCATCTTATAATTTTTAGGGATCTGCTACTATATGAGTTAAACTCAATCATCTCTATTTAAAAGGGAACATTTATCTCTTAATGCACAAATCATCTCTAAGTTCGGAAATCATGGGGAAGTTGATAATGCTTTCACACAAACATCCCCATGAGGCTCACTTTAGGAGCCTCCACAACGCAGGCAGCTAGGTTTCCCAGGTCAGGAAAGTCAAAAGTTGATGACTTGACACAATGGGAGATTCCTGTCTTCTTGATCATTAACTTAACTCACATGCTTGCCTTCTGTCTGGGAAGTGTTGCCCAAAGAATGATTGATAAGTAGAAAGGGCGTGATAGCCCTCATTCTTAGGAGCTCAAAGCCTATGAGGGATATAAGATGAACTAGCAAAAGCAAGGACACAATCCTTATTGGAAGCATAAAAACAGAGTAAGTAATGGTATCTTGAGTAATTAGCCTAAAATAGTACTCAGAAGGCAGAACTTCTCTTAGTTTCACTTTGAAGGTCAGCCAAAGTCCCCAGTCCTCCCTTCATGGGCCTCACATTTGAAAAGAACTTTTCCCAGCTACCATCAGTTTAAGAGACACATGGAGGCAGCTTTTCTGACCCCAGTGATGGTTGAGGGCCTACCTCTATCCTCTACCTCCTCACTCTGTAATCAACCCACCAGTGCTCCGAGACCTCCGGGAGGCACGTGTTTCATTTATATCCCACCTGCTTCCAAAAAGGATTTAAGGTGGTTTATAGTAAACA
>NW_006375923.1:0-1158 GCF_000327345.1 Myotis davidii | reverse complement strand
ATAAATGAAAGTACTTTAGACCTTGAATTTTTAGAATCATGACGTTACAATTCCTTTTTAAATTGTGCTTCCTAGCTTTATTTTTACTTTGAAACTGTTAGTTAAGTACTTCATTATGTGGGAGGAGGCATTATACCATGAGCTGATTCAATTTAGTCTTGATTTTTAAAATACTAAATTGGAAACTGTGCCAATAAGAACATTTACATCATACCAAAGTTAAAATAATTCAGTCAGTCAGCAAATAAGTGTGCAATACCAGAGGCAGGTAATACAAGAATCCAAAATGAATTCTATTCTCAGAGGTGATTCTCCAGCATGCTTGGAGGAGGCCCTGAGGTTACATCAACTTGGGTGGAATTTCCTGTTTTGCTGCATGAAATTTCCATGATAAAAAATAGAAGATGGAGAAGAGAGAAAGAAAAAAAAGTAAAAACAAAACAAACACAAAAAATTGCATGGTTTCCAATTCTAGATATAGTGTTTTAAACAGAAATAAGTACAACTACATTAACTTTAGGTATTTATTACAGTTTGGCCTTTATTTTCACTATGATAAGCATATTCACAGCTGCATTAAAAAATTGAGGCAACAATATGATTCAAAAGATTAAAATGACCATTTATTTCTAAAGCACCAACTTAATTTATGCAGAAACAATAATACTGGTGTTTCTGGGACTACCAGAAGCAGTTATAACAGTTGTATAAGGAATTATATAGATTATTTTGCATTTTTATTTCAGGCCTTCTGTCCTTCAGTTGACTTGTGAAGATAAGGTCCTATTAATGTCACTGAGTCTGAAAAATTTCCTTACACATATGTTGGATGGGATTGCCTATAGTTCATTACTTCAGCAACATAGCAATAAATGTATAGATCCATAATTTATGGGAAAATATAAGAAGTGTCTTTATAAGTATTCAATTCCTACTAGTAAATGTCTAATGAATTATTTCCAAGCTTATTTGAAAACATTTTAAAACAATGTTTGATAGTGAGTGACTATTCAATGGTAGTTATGTGAGTTTTAAAATATCAGAATTAAACAAACTAAAAATAATATCATAGGAAATTACATTCTCCAATATCTACACTGTTTTTATAGATAATAGAGAATAGGAAAAAGAAAACAATACCCCCCTCCACTCAAAAAA
>NW_006375922.1:0-1158 GCF_000327345.1 Myotis davidii | reverse complement strand
CCCAGGACTGAGCATAGGCACTCCAAGTCCAAGAGTTTGGGAAGATGATGAGGAATCCACAAATAATACAGATTTCCTAAGGTTACAGAGAAGGAACTCCTGGTGAGGCAGGAAGAAAACCAGGAGTTTCTTGTCCTGGAAGCCTAGAAAAGAGAATGTTTCAAAGAGGAAGGAGACATTAACTTCGTTAGATGGTACTGAGAACCAATAGATTACTGACCGAAGAGCTGGCAAAAAGAAGCCACTGGTGGCCTTCATAGAGCTCTTTTCGTGGAATTGAGAGGGAGAAGGCCTGATTTTATTGCTTTCAAAGGAGAATGGGAGGGGATGAATTGAAGAGAATGAGTATAAGCAACTCATAAAGTTTTGCTGCAAGGAGAAGAGAAATAAGGCTCTGGGTGGATGTACAAGTCAGTGGAAATGATTCAGTAGGGACAGAGAAATTGATGATGACAGGAAGAATTTTGTTTTTTGCCAAATAATAACTTAGTCTTTACTATGCATTTGTCATTTACTGAGTGCTTAATGTAAGTGATATGTCCTTTGTTCAAAAAGTAATTATTTCTCACATCAACTCTAGCAGCTACATGTATTATCATCAGTTTATTCTAATTTCCTAAGGTTACACAGATAATAAGCAGCGAGCAAACATTTTAATTCAGGTTTATCTGATCAAACATGGTATTATTTCAATTAGTCTTCTACTTTGTACTTCTAGCAATAAGACACCACATAGTAAATATTTTGTCAATATTCTCTGAAGGTATTACTGTAGAATAAATAAGTTGTGATTATGTTTATACATACACACACATATACATACACATACACAGGATCGCCATGGACACGGTGGGATAAGTGAAAAGCAAGGAGGTTTAGGGATTCTCCTACTGGATTAGAAATTCCTCTCCTATTCCCTACAGCAGGTGCTGGTAGGAGGAAGTTCCCTAAGAGGAGCAGTAGAAGAGGGTTACCCAGTTCTTCACAGCTTTCTAAGGAAGCAATGCTTCAATCAATTAAGACAAGCCTCCAGGCACAGACCTTTAACTAGTGACTAAAAATAGCAAGCAAGTAAACAGGGAAGATTCCTTGATTAGGGGCACTTTTACTCCCCCTTTAAAAACAGGAAAAGTGTTAAGTGATACTTAGTAAAAAAAA
>NW_006375921.1:0-1158 GCF_000327345.1 Myotis davidii | reverse complement strand
AATATCCTTGGGTGAGGATTAACAACAAAATAGTTACCTACAGTTTTGGACATTCCTTACATTGACAACTACGAAGTCTAAAATATTTGCTGTCTGGCTCTTTACAGAAAAAGTTTGTTAACCTATCACAAAATGATTGTGAAGATTAAATAAAATAATCCTTATGAAAGTGGTTAGTAGCAAGCTGACATATAGTAAGCACTCATTTTTTTTCTTTATCCATCATCTATTTTGGATACATAAATTGTTTCCATATTTTTTATAATATGTAGGTAAATTTTAAAATGCATTAAATACTTACGTGCTTTAAGTATTTGTCTTTGATTGGGATCTGTCTTTAGGGTATGTTCCTAGAAGCAGATTCATTTCAATAGAAGTAAACTTCACTTGTATTACCATATTACTCAGGTCTGTCCCGGCAACTAGTTAAATTTAGATCCTTAAAGAGATTACAATTCCTGCCCTTGCCTTCCTGGAATGTTCCATTTTTGGATTTTGATTCTAAGGAGATAGTCTATCTGTAAAGTTCATTCATTCGTTTAACAGGCATTCATTAATATGTACTTTTTAGGCACTTAATAGGTACAAACAAATGTAGTATAAAGATAAATTTAAATATGTCATCTGCCCTTGGGGAGCTTCAATATAGTAGGGAACATAAAACTTAGATTATACCTCTATCCCTAGGTATGAAGTCACACCTCAAATACATGAGGTAGGAGGCTCCAAAGAAAGGAAAAACTGAAGTGTTATATATGAAAGAGTTGCCAGGTAGACAGACTATCAGACATTCACCACACTTTTCCAGCTCTATTAAGTCAATAAATTCCATTTTTTGCTTAACCTGAATAAAATGGGTGTGTGCTTTGCAATGTAAAGACCTTTGACCAACCTGGATGGCAAAAAATGAGACAAGCAATTTAGTTAAAGGGACTAGAATAGGCATAGACACAGGCAGAAACAAGCATCAACCATCTGGGGAAAATAATGAATAAGAAAGAAGGATGGCAATACAACTTGGTCAGATTATGGAAAGTCTTGAAAGTCTGTTTATGGAGTGTGCAATTTTTTAGAGTTGCATTACTTCAATTACTCTCAGGTCTTTGGAAAGCTGAAGGCAATGTTTTCTCCCCTCTGATTTACAAGTGTATTCTGAAG
>NW_006375920.1:0-1156 GCF_000327345.1 Myotis davidii | reverse complement strand
CATATTAGGCTTTTATTATATAGGATATTTATCTTAAGACTGTAAGATTTTATACTACTGTATAATTAAATTAGAATCAAGACAAGGATGTTCCAATTCAATGCTATTTTATTTCAACACAAGAGGAAATATAAGAAAGTGTTGGGGAAAAATTCCTTTAATTGACAACCTTATTTATTTACTAAGTTTATAATTGCTGTAAAAATCCAAGAGGCTACAGGTACATGATTAGATAGAAGTTCAACAATGCTTTTGTAAATGAATATGTAAAAATTACTCTTCTGTACACCAGCAACAACTGATTAGAACTTATAATTAAAGTAGATTGAAATAAATAGCATGGATAAGACCAAACAAAAATAGGTATTTAAAGATAAATTAAATATATGCAAAGCCTACATAGAGAAAATTTTACTTATAGGACAAAAACTTCTTGAATAAATGGACAGCTTCCATATAAAAATTAAAATATTATGGATGTCAATTATGCAGAAATTGATTTATAAAAATTAAAATCCTAAAATGTTGTTTCCTTCTGGAATTCCCCATTGACTCTTCAGATTATATAGCAGTCCAAAGGATTAATAATGAGGATGCTCTTACAAAAGAAGTTGAGTGGAAGTGTTGGTGCTAAACCCACTAGACATCAAGGCTTCAGACAGTGACTGAAATGGCATGCTATCCACACAGGTAAATGGACCAATGCAGCAAAACAGTCACATATGACACAAGTGGTATCATAATTAGAAAGAATGGACTGCACAATAAATCATTCCACTGAGACAGTTGTATATCCATAAGGGAAAAAATGTGCTTCTTGCTGTTTCAAAGACCTTAATTTAGAGGTAAAATCTATGAAATATTTAGAATATTTTATTCCAGCAGAGACTTTTTAAATGAGCCACAGAGAGCACAACCATAAAGTAAACTGCTGTCAATTTGACTATACTGACAATTTGCAGCACCAACAGCTTCCCTAGAGACATACAGAAGACTATTTACCGAAACCTAGAGGAACATACTCAAACAAAGAAACTTAAATAGGATGACTGTGCATTGTAGCATTGCTTGCAATGGTAAAAGATTGAAAATAAAAACCCAGTGTTCATCAACAGAACAATAAACCGCAGTGTCTATAATAATAAAAGTATAATAT
>NW_006375919.1:0-1157 GCF_000327345.1 Myotis davidii | reverse complement strand
AGTATCATGAAGATTTTTAAGAGATTTTTCTTTACCTCAGAAATGGAATTTAAAACATTAGTTCAATTAACATAACTGGCCTAAAGCAGAATGTTTTAATGACATGTTTCAATATAAACAGCTTTAATCTATCTTGAAATAAATATTTGTTTTGTAACACCGTTTGTCTGAAATATTTGCTTCTTAACCATCTTTTAGTTTTGAGTTCTGTTGCTATTCATCAATAAATTCTTAACCTCATCTGTATTCTTCCAGTTATTTGACTTCTGTTCATTGGTTAATATTGTCATCAAAATGTAATAAATTTATTGAAGAGCCTCAGATATTACTATAGAATAAGTTTATTCCTTTCATGAAAGATGCACCTGTATTTTACCTTGTAAGATAATAAATTCAGGAAAACCCAACTGGGACCTTGAACATCTCTTCTACAATATATGAATTTTATATTAAGTAAGACTATAATATTCTCCTCTTCAAGTGGAAGCCACATTCCCACAGGAAATGAGATACTAAACTATTAATAGTTTACCCAGGTTTTCTCTGCCTGGTATGAAACCTCAAACTCCACTACAGTCTAAGCACTGTAAAACATTACCATTTATGTTCATATAAATGAAACTCTCTGGATGTTCTTCAGCTAATCTACTACTCAGTGTTTCTGATGTTTTTAAGACAGAAAACTTCTTCACATTGAACCTGAGAAAAAGACAATGCCAAACAATTGAGAAGTAAAAAAAAATATTGTAATAAACCCTGATATAAAGTGTTTATAAAAAAAGGGTGTTTAAGTTTTAAAATGTTATGGCAGCAAACTGAATAGTTGTTATACGTAAAATTACTGACAATGGCTTTTTCTTTTTTAAATTTTAGGATGTGCATATTGTTATTGTATTGCTCTAGAGATTATTTCATTTTCTCATGCGGTTTTGGTATACTTGGGCCATTCTAGAACCCCATAACAGCCTATACACCTTCTGTTTACCTATGCTCACCCTCTAAGATATGGTTCTATAATACTGTTATTCTTAGTCATTAGATAATTGACATAGTTCATCAATCCCTGGCCTTCTGCTCTTGCTTTATATATGGACATTAGTCAACCAGAAATAATCACCAAATACATTAAATTATACATATTAAGACACATAATTCTG
>NW_006375918.1:0-1158 GCF_000327345.1 Myotis davidii | reverse complement strand
TATCTATCTATCTATCATCTATCATCTATCATTTGTCTGTCTATCTATCTTACAGTTTTTGTTTCTTTGGAGAATTTTGACTAATACACTAACAAATTTTAAAAAGCAACATAAAAATATTATTTAAATCTCATTGTATCTGAAACCATATATGCTATGCAAGAAGAAACCAAAATATGAACCGATGATGTCAAATGGAGAATGCGTATGTGTATGTTCCCAAAGCCAGAGTGTTTGAAAAGTCTTAAAATTGAAAAATAAACCTTATTCAATTATCTTTTGTTGTTATTTAATTTACTAATCTATCATCTCCAACATGCTTCTTCATCCAGTCATATTGCAGTAGTTTATGCTTATTGATGGTTTAATCCAAATAATATTCAGAATGATAGGACCGCAGGATCATGTCTTAAGCTTATTTATGATAATCATGTTTTATTTAGGTTTATCTCTTAATTAAATAGGAGATTATAGACTTTGTTAACATGCTAGATATTTTAGGGGGTGTGAGGAAAGTGAGATATGAGAGAAATACAAATCACTGCTCCTGTTATCAAAGGGGAAATAAAACATGATTCAACCCAACATTTGGAGATGATACCTGCAGGAGTCCAGAGAAGAAAAAGAAGTGTAGAGACTGATCATTGTATGATAGAGCAGCTATAAAATGCCTCATGGAGGAACTGGGATGTAGTTTGGGTCTTAACACATGAAGAGGATTTACTTAAACATAGGCAAAGAGAGAAAACATTACAGTTACCTAGAAATGGGTGAATGAATCTTGATGTGTGGAAAACATACACTGTGTTGGAGGTCAGCTCATATAATTTTCTGCATAGCGAAAACCCCAGGAATATTTAACAATTTAATAATTATTATTACATTTGAGTACCTGTGGCATGACAGAAGCTTTAGATTTAAATATAGACCCTTGCAAAAACCATGCAAATAGGGATTATCTTTTTGTGTGTATGTGTGTTTTTCCTATGGAGCATGCATGACTCAGGGAGGTTAAGTATAACCTCATAGCAGGTGATACAGCAAGGATTTCCATACAGGCCAGGCTGACTCCACAGGGTAGTTCAGTTCTGCTTGCTATATAATGCTGCCTCCCCTTTATATAAAATAGTGCCCTGAGCTATCACGGAATTTCAGTGA
>NW_006375917.1:0-1158 GCF_000327345.1 Myotis davidii | reverse complement strand
TCCAAGGTCCATCAACCTTCCGAGTTCCTTGTTACATTTTCAGGATAGTGTTGACAATGGATGGCTTCCCACAATACAGTATATTCTAAAGATTAAATTTTATATAAATCAGTTCATGTAAATATATGAAGGCTATTTGTAAATATATTTGTAGTAGTATAAATTTGGCAATAACTAAATGTCCACAATAGGATTCTGGTTATCAAAATTATGGAATATTAATGCTATTAAAGTATCTACATCCTTGTAGAATGATTATGTAGTTATATGTTCCCTGGTAGAGAAAAAAGTAGTTTAAATATTTAGTTAAAATGCAGATATTAAATAGACTGTGCTGTGATGCCAATAGTATATCTAGATAAAATAATGGGAAGATATCTGAAATTATTTATACAAAATGATTGGAATTAAACTTTGTATGGTTGGATTTAGGGTGATGATTTTTCTTTCTCTTTTTGTTTTTCTTATTTGTACTTCCTGATATTTTTAGTGTAATTAATATACCTTGGGTAAAAATTATGTAAGGTAAAGAGAAGAGTAAATATTCAAACAAAGCCAGATAGTTGTTGCCTCATTTTTATGAATCCTAGCCAGCTAAAGAGAAGATGTGGCAACAAAAATTTTGGGGATTTTTTTGGTAAATTTTTATGTACTCATTGAAAACCTTAATTTTACTCTGCTTTTTGGACTTCATTTAACTACATGATTAGCTAATACCTTAATTGGCCAAAACAGTTTTCCTTCATTTTCTAGGAAAAATTTTCACCAAATATATTAATGAATAAAAGAATAGAATTCATCAAGACTGATCAGATAATCAACTAGGAAGAGTTTTCGAATGCTTAGTAGGTGTTCATTACTTAGCCATGTAAATATAACTTTTTCTTAAATCTGGGAGAAGGTACACCTGAGGTTGCTAAAAATTATTTGTGTTACTAAGAGTTTGGCAAAATACAGTATGAAAAGATGTCAAACTACTACTTTTCCCTAATAAGCATTCTGTTTTAAAGACAATATGGCCAGCAATGATTATTTTCCCTAAGTTGCACATTAGTGTGCATTAAATAATATAATTTCTTTCAATTGTGAAAGTAATCTCTATGATTTAGTTGTAGTTTAGGAACATGCATAATTCTACAGAATAACCATATGTTTAAA
>NW_006375916.1:0-1157 GCF_000327345.1 Myotis davidii | reverse complement strand
GCATACGCATGTATATATAATATGCATATGTATGTGAGTGTGTATATAAATGACATCTTCCTTAGTTTTTCAATATTTTTCATGTTAGAAAATAAATGGGCTTGTGGCAGGTGCTGCTGGTGTCCCCGCCCACATCCCAGTGCCAGGCTCTCTTGGGTGGCTGCACCTGCATCTTTGAGGGCTGGCCTTGGCGGTGAGAACCCACTCTGGCCTGGCAGCCCCAGGCAATCCCTGGGGGTGACACCTCTTTCCTAAGCAATGTCTGACAGTCCGACAGCTCTCTCACTCCTGCTGGCGGTAGTTCTGAAAGGTGTGTTTCACAGTCGGAAGTCCCCGGTTAAACTGGTGGCGGCGGCTGAATCATGCCCCCCCTCCTTAGCTGTGCACCTGAACCTCATCACCCGCCCACATGCTGCTCTGAGAAGACACCCAGCCAGAGTGGGGAATCACTCATTTCGGTGTGTTGTGCTAAAAGAGCATGCATGCTGCTGTTCACCTTAGAGTTCTAAAATATTCTTTTAATTTTTTATCTTTTAAAACATTTTTTATTAGAAAATTGGGTCATGATGATGGAAAACTGAAAAATGTTTTTAAGGGCGGATTGCAAATGCCATTATTTATCTTCTGAAACTCTACAAATCATGTCACGTATGATGAAGGGTTTTTAAAGAAATGAGTCCAGTGAATTCCAATCTCAAAAATTATACCTGTGACTCAACTGCAATCTAACCCACCGTGCGGCTCCTGCTGGAATGGAATCCAGGTTTACCAGCTGCGGTCGGTGGCGGGACAAGGCTTGGGAGACACGCGGGAAGCGGCGCAGGCTGTAGACAAGGCCTGGTTGGACTTCTCCAGCATTGGTTCTCCTTCACCAGCTCCAGGAGCAGCGCACATGTCACACACCTAGGATTTAACCTCCCGGGGACGCCGGTGACAGAGGGGTTAGTGGTGGCATGGCATGTTTCTGGCTCTGTCACAGTCCAGGCCCAGCGAGGCCGTGTGAAGGGGACATTGGCTCTGTCTGCAGGGAGCTCAGAGCCAATGAACCGGATGAGTTGGCATCATCGCCTCTCTGAGATGTGCCTTCATTCTTTGTTTTTAATTTATCTTTATTGTTGAAAGGATCGCATATAAAGGATTACATATGTCCTCCCCCC
>NW_006375915.1:0-1158 GCF_000327345.1 Myotis davidii | reverse complement strand
TTCGGTTCCTGGTCAGGGCACAGGCCTGGGTTGTTGGTTTGAGTCCCAGATCAGGGCTCTCATGGGCGGCAGCCAATTGATCTATCTATCTATCTCTGTATCTATGTATCTCTCCTTTCATCTCTAAGTAAATAATCCTCAGGTGAGGATTTAAAAAAAAAACAAAAGACATGCTAGTTCTGGCCATGGTAGAGGAGCAGAGTAGCAGGAACCAGATTAACTCTCACCTTCAGCAATTAGAAAAACAGACAAAATATTTTTTAAAAAGGAATGGTTTTCAGACATTGGACAACAGGCAGCCTAGGACTATGATCTATTAGAGAAAGAAAGCAAATAGGTTATCACTAAAATTTCCCCAGCTTACTACCTGAAGGCAATGTCCAGTCTTCAGCACAAGGAGCAAAAGTCCAAACAGATCCCTAAAGACCAGCAGATTTGAGAAGACAGAGCAAAATGACTAGAATTTATAGGGCAAAGTACCAGAGATGAGTGACCTACATAGAGAGTGTAGTATTTATGTCTTGCTGCATAACCAACTTAGTAGTTAAAAACAAAAAACATTTATTTTCTCAAATGGTTTCTGAGGATCAGGAATCTAGGAGTAGCTAAGCTGGATATTTATGGCTCAGGTTCTCTCATAAGATTAAAATCAAACCCTTAGCCAGGTCTATAGTTTCTGAAGACTTAACTGGAGATAGACATGGAACCAGCCATATGGATCTGTCCATAGGGCTTCTCATTACATGTTCCCTCAAAACAAGTGATCTAATAGAGTGCACCCAAACTATAAGCTATGGTCTTCTTTTAACCTAATCTTGAAAAGGCTATTCTATTCATTTGAAGCAAATCACTAAGTCCATTGTCCATATTTTTTTATAGAGTATCTGCCCCTTTCTGTCCAGAAATGGTTTTGCATATGTAATTCTGTTTTCCAAACTTTGTGAGTCTTCTGTGAATCTTTATGAAGTTTAGACAAAAGCCACACCCTCAAATTTCTGGAAGATGAGACTTCTCTATCTTGACTTTTTGATGAGACTGCTGAGAAGCAGTGCTCTTATACTTCTTAGAAGCCCTAATGTTTGATTGAAAGGACCTAGGAGATACACACTTAAACACTTTAGACTCGCAGTGGCTCTCAACCTTCCTAATGCCGCAACC
>NW_006375914.1:0-1158 GCF_000327345.1 Myotis davidii | reverse complement strand
TAGAAGAGAGTTTGTGTCCAGAGGTGATACATTATTGACTGGCATAGGGCAATGGCCAGAAAATCAAGGACACTCATTTAGTGGAATCACAGTTCAAGGTTCGTACTCTACACCAGGCCTTGAGTGAGGCTACACTGTCTTAACCACAGGAAAGTTTTATTCCAGTTTCTAATAGGACAGTTAATATAATAAAGAGAGTAATTATAAATGATATGAGAAGTACCATCGAAGAGGGGATGATATCAGCTTTAGGAGTGGCATGTAAAGAGCTCTGTAGAGTTGGACGAAGTATTCCATTGCAGGATATTTTGAGGTTGGAGCTGAATAAAAATTGGAGAGTCACATATTGAAAAATCAAAGATTACGTATCAGGCTTAAGCATCAAGTAGGTTTCACCAGAGGAATTCCCTAGTGCCACCTGCTCTGTGGCCCCTGGATACCTCTATACTAGTCATGCTGTCACTAGGTACTGCTGTCATGGAAACAACTATGGTCAATCAATTTTTAACAAATCCTTATTTGTAACATGTTCTCAAAATTAAAAAGTGGGCATCCAGATGGTGTAACGTAGGTCAGTGCCCTGCTCTGGGTCCTAGGGATTCTGAGCTCTTGCCATTCGTATCTGTATAGAGTCTCGGTATTTCACAACTAGAAATTGTTGTACGAAAATTCCCCAGGAATCAGCCAGATGCACATCCTCTTTGATGCCTTCATGCATCATCAACACTCTTCCCTATAGATTTTCTGGATCTATTATCTCATCCAATATACTATGTCTCCATTTTTACCTTCTGACACATTGTCATGAGACTCTAAATTACCTGGATGGCATTGCTTACATCCATTGCTGAGTCCCTTGGAAGAACATTTCTCACTTGGTTATTACTAATTTCTAAACCGTAGTTCCCATAATTTCAGTAGTGGGAATAAAAACAATGGAACGGTTGATTATGTCTATTTGGGAGAGGTGCTAATTCCAATTCTATTCCTTCATTTTTGGATCCATGCATACTGACTATAAAAGAAATACTACCATATACAAATCAAAGTTTCAAATAATTGGCAGCAACCTATGATCTGGTGCCATATAGGTTCTTCAAGGCGGTATCTGATAAAACTAAACTAACCTAAGGTCATTATCTCATTCGTGTGTGTGTG
>NW_006375913.1:0-1157 GCF_000327345.1 Myotis davidii | reverse complement strand
TGTGTCTGTTTTCTTGCCCTTCAAACTCATTCTCACCTCAAGACCTTTGCACAGTATTTTTTTAATGTAGCCAAGGCTCTGCCAAGGCTCCTGATTAATTTCAACATTTACTTCAAGCCTCCGTTTAAATGTCTCTTTCTCAGAAAGGCTTTTTTATGACTTGAACAATTTAAATGGAGGCTCACCTTGTTTCCTCCTTTATATCACCTGATGCCTTCATTTCCCAGTACATGTAAAACTCTCCTCCATATGTCTATATGTGTACTTCTATGCCTAATGTTGCTTTTCTTTTCCAGATCTCATGTCCCACAAACTCAGGGACCATGGCCATTTTCCCCAAGGTCTTCCTCAAGCAAATATTATCGTACCTGGCATGTAGTAAGCACTCAACACTTTTTCTGTGGAGGAATCTATAAGCCACTGCCTATATACATGTAAAGAAAAAGGAAAGACTGTCATGGTAGAATTTTCAAACTACCGGGGATCAGTAAATAATAAAAACAGGAAGCTATGCAATGTTAGGGGGAGAAAAGCACAGGGTTAAGGGTCAGAAAATGAGAGTTCCTGGGCCTGCTCTGTCACTTAATTAGCTCCAAGACTTTGGGAAATTTATTTACCTTCTGTAATCCTCAGTTTTCTCATCTGAGAAAATACCAGTGATATTGTGAAAGTCAAAGAAAACAACAAACAAAACCACAATATATCTGAAAACACTTTGCAATTATAATGCAGCATGAAATTTTTGTTGTCAAAACAAAAATGTTCAGGAATAATTCAGTTGAGGTGGAGGCATAAATTTCTAGTGCTGGCTTCTATACTCTTCATATTCAGGAAGTTATCAGAGAGATAAATTGATACAGAAAGGTAGCATTGAGTTACTTTCTCTATGCCTCCTTTCTTTCAATTAGTCCTGTAATAATTCAATAAATTTTCAGTCGATACGCTCTATGTACCAGCCATTTCAGACCTTTGTGTACAACTTAATTCTTGACCTTTCTCCCAAATTCTTACCAAACATTAAAGATATAAATAGAAATGTCATAATTTTTCATCTAAAACAGTAAAACCTAGAGTCTTGGTGATGCAAACAGGAAAACCAAGTAACTCATCAGATGTCAGAAAAATCTTCCCAGGGATGATTTGAGAGATTAAAAAAA
>NW_006375912.1:0-1157 GCF_000327345.1 Myotis davidii | reverse complement strand
GCATCCACTTACTCTGCCGCCATTTTTAATCTTCAAAAGTGCTTTTTCTTATAATTACTTATTAAACTAATTTTATCCTATCTCATTATAATATTTCCATGTTGCTGGGCAACCTCAAGAAAAGTGAGAGTCAATAGGTAGGCATTTAAACTTGTACCTTGAATGCACAAATGAACAACTAAATCTGAACCTAATGAGCTTCATTCAGATTAAAAGCATTTCCTATGCCGATGACAATTTTTTATATAATGCAGTTTGGGGTAGGAAAATTTTGGTATTTTATGCCTACTTATAAGCTTTTCGTGTGAAAATATACAGTATAATAAAATTTGAGGATTACTTATTAATTTATTATATTTTGCTGATGTAATCACATCAAGGGCTTAAGAAATATACTTCAACAGCAATACAACTGAAGAAAGGATAGCTTAAGACATGGTGCATAATTGCTCTCCTTCCTGCGGCTTCTAATGACAGTTCATTTAGATATACATGCTCTTTCATAGGGATAACACTCTATAGTTAAGACTTCTTTAGGAAGAACACTATAAAATGCATTGAGCTGGTTTATAAAAATGTTTAACAAAATTATCCTCACATAAAAATAAAGGTAGATGCCCCATAATTCTCATGAGCATTAACTTTTAGAAGACATCTATTATACATACCAATTTAGTTTAACACATTTTATATAACATATAAATAAGAATAGCTTTATTTAAATTTAATTGAATGGGCTTAGTACACTTGAAATTATAAATGGAGAAATTTATATTTAAATAAAACAATAAAATCTATCTTGTCTTTTCACTAAAAATGAGTCTTAGGAATATCATCTTTGATATAAATCAACAAACAAATAGCACCTTTACACACCAAACACTGTTAGGGTGGGGACAGGGTTGAAACAGAACCAATACACAGGGAACTGGCAGCCAAATTAGACATTTCATAAAATCATATATGCATTTCAACTTAAATAACTATATAAATTAGTCTGTAATGCAGATTAAATTCATAGTAAAGGTAATAAGTACTACAAGGGTTCGGAGAAGAAAATACTGGACTGGTCTTGAATCAATTGCCAGTCTTCAAAGATGACGTACCATTTGGGCGGAGAGTAGGTTATATTTAGTAAGCAATGAAAAGAAAAGAAA
>NW_006375911.1:0-1157 GCF_000327345.1 Myotis davidii | reverse complement strand
GCTCAAAAGGTTTGCCATCACTGGCCTAGACTGTCACTGGATTTTCTGAGATTTGGAGCCATACAGTGGTCCAGAGCCAGACGGTGAGCTGGGGACAACATGGATGCACACGTATGCAACCGCACACATGCAGGAAGAAATGCGAGGACTCCATGAGTCTTCTGGCAGGAAGGAAGGGAAACTATTGCCAATTAAAAAGGGGAAATACATTTCTTTTTTTAGCAAATAGTCTATTTGTTCCCAGTTATGAAACTGTGCACCTTTTAATAGCTCCTTTCAGAGCTGATTCTTCTTTCTCTTTTCCGTTTTTGTTACTCAACCATCCAGTTTAGTGCACGCGCTTGGATATTTAGCTTGAGTGTGAGCAGATTTGGGAGACACAGCCTTTCCTATCTCCTTGCTTCCTGTCACTTCTGCTGTTCCATAACAGTGCTGGGCTGTTTTGAATCTTAATTCCCATAGCAATCTCCAACTGCTATTCCATTTCTCTTGTGTACTTTGCTATGCTTTAAGTTTTCTTACTTTGAATCTAGTAGTATTGTCATACCGCGAAAATAAGATGCAAACGGCCTAAAATATTCAAGGTTTTTTAGTGACTGACTGTATTTCCCTGGTTACTAGTGTGAAGTTTTAAAAAACATGTTTTGCTGCTTAAATCTGTGAGGTTGTTGTATAGACATTAGCCCCTTGACGAAAGGCTTAGTTCAAAAAAATTAAGTTTGGACAGACTGGATTTGCAATTTCCATAACAAGTAAAGACTTAAAGGTACATACTTAATATGGCCCGTGTTTCAAGGGTGAGAGAGAAACTAAGTTAATATGATGAACACCTTTCTATAAGTCCTTATCTTTCATTGGTGATGAGGAAGCTATGAAAGAGTCTTAGATAAATATTAATACAAGGATTACATAGAGGTGATAATTTCTTAAACTTTTGTAAACTGATATTTATTTTTTACTGATAAAATATAACTTCATTTTCCAGTGAAATATATAACCAGTTTATGGAATGGGAATTTCATCATTTTAACTCATTTTCAAAAGAAATTTTTCATCACTGTTTTTCTCTAGTGGTTTTTAACTCAAGGAACTTGGTTAATGCTTATGTAGAAACAGTTTAAATTAATTTAACATTTGTCTTCATTAGGAAAAAAAAA
>NW_006375910.1:0-1157 GCF_000327345.1 Myotis davidii | reverse complement strand
TCTTTGAACTGTAGCAATAAAACCCTCTGCTCCTAAGAAGTCTTAAGAGGATATTCTCCGTATTCTGCATTGTTTTATTTTCTGTAAATTTTGTAGGTAAATATGTGCATAAAAATAAAGACTTTATATATAATCGGTGATTGGGCTTTTTTCTTGGTTTATTGTAACTCAGTACAGGCTAGCTCCAAATGAGATATTTTATTTTAATCCTGTCAGTAGAGCAAATTTCCAGTAGCACTTGTACATACCCCATTTATTCGGCTATAACTTTGCCTTCCTCATTGTCTAATAACATTTGGCTCTTAATCAGGAAGTGCAGGTTTTCTCAAACTTGCCTTTCCAGCTTCCTGCAAGAAGATAGGTTGGACGTAGATAATAGTGTGGTAAAGGCCTGGGGAGCGAGTGGGAGGAGAAAGGTGGGCGTCAGTGGGGATAAAAGGGGTATCTGTAATACTTTAAACAGTAACGATTAAGAAGAGGAACTTGTTAGGTCCTTAGATCTTTCTGGAATTATCAGCTACTTTGAGTATTTTGATTAAAGCCCTGCAGCTTCTCCCCTAGAAAGATAGGCTGTGTACATGCACACACTTTGCATGCATTTGTAGAGGATTTCCCAGGCTTCCTGGCACCATCCTCCTTGGAGTCTCCAAGAAAGAAACTTTCGTAAAAGGTTTTTCACACTTTTACTTCTAGCAGAAAAATTCGTTTACCAAGCGAACCTTGGCTCTGGTTGAAATAGGCCCAAGGGTTGTTGCCAAATTAGTTTCTCCTCGCCACTCCTCACCCTCATACCTGCTTCCACACTACCAGGCGGGTGTTAGTGGAGGCCAGCCCTCTGGGTTTACAGGCGGGGCAGACAGCCGCAGGTTTTCAAGGTGACTTTAGATCCCAGTGACTTCATAAGGACAGGCAGCACCAGAACCCACGGCTCTGGACTCGGCTTGAAAGGATGTGTGAGTGTGTGCGTATGTGTTGGACTTAATTCATGAGCTGTTACAATGTTATGGTTAGGAACGCGGGCTACGCCAGGCTGGATTTGAATCTCAGATCTGCTCCTTGCAACTTTCCTCATTTCTCCTGGGTAGATAAAATGCAGGGTGTGGCAAAAGGAAGTTTGCAGTTGTGAGCACGCAAAACACAGTTTTTCTTGTATTATT
>NW_006375909.1:0-1157 GCF_000327345.1 Myotis davidii | reverse complement strand
TCTTGTAAAAGTTTTCTTTGAGATCCATGCTTATCTGAATCATCTAGCCCATTAGGAGTTGCAGATTTATTCTGGAAAATCAAGAACACAGCTTCACTAATGTCATTCTATTATGCTTGGAATGTTGCCTGTACTTAAGTGTCATGGACCAGTCAGACTCCACAAGTTTTGGCATTTTCCCTTTCTTTCTGGATTTCACCTGCTTAAAAGTGACAAACTAGTCCAAGGAAAATGTACATTGTTAAATTGGTGAAGGTGTTAGTAGCCATTGGCTTTCCTCACATTTAATTTGAAGATTGAAACAAAGTTGTAATAGACTATTTTTGAAATTATTCTCGCCTTGTAACCCCCTCCCCCAGCTTTATTGATGATAATTATGTGAATGAACATTGGTGTATTCTTTAGCATTGGCCACATATTGAAATCCAATTTAGCCATAGGGAGAGAATGATTAGGCAAATTATCTTCCTGCCCTACAATCAACAGACTTATGAGAACTCATTCACTTCCATGTTTTAACTAACTCAATTCACAGAAACTTCTCATGTCTAATATCAGCTGATCTACTGACCTCCTGGCCTCAAGATCCAACTCCCTAATAAAATGTCCAATTTGATAATGACTTCAAAATGAAGGCGATCATTTTTACCCAAATGTTCAGACAATTCATTGTGCAAGTAAACAAGGTCTTTATTTAGTGGAAATTCAGAAGGTTTCTTGTTCAAATGGGATGAGGATCGTGGACGATGTACCCAGGGTATAGCAGAGCACTGGGAAAGCTGGTAACATAAGCCTGGGCAGCGTCACATACTGAGATTTATGTTTCTGTTTTATTCTTGTGCCTTGACCTGCCTGGGCACCAGTTTTTAGCTAACACAATTGCATCTGGTCCACAGTGTTTTCTAACTGGGTACTTTGATGTATCCCCAACATTGAATCTGTTATTTAGGGTCCTCAATTTGTCCTTTATCAGGAGTATTGCTCTGGCACACTCCACCATTGATGACATCTGAGCTCAAGCCAGAAAATGAGTGTCCTCAGGAAGAAGTTCAACCAAATCTGGAAACTAGCTGGACATCATGATCCTGTATGCAAAACTTATTTTCCTACTTTCATGTCCATTAGTAGAAATAAATACATAATGAATCATAGCCATG
>NW_006375908.1:0-1157 GCF_000327345.1 Myotis davidii | reverse complement strand
AGTGCCATGTATCCAAGTGACTTACTGTTACTTCCTGTGCGAGCAAAGCCCTCCTGTTATGGCGCCACAACTGATCTTGTCTTCTCAGATTGTGGCCTAACCATTGGACATATTTTTTACCCTACTCTCTCATGAAAAACCCAATCACCAGTTCATTTTTCCGTTCTTGCAAGGTACTGAGACATGACCCATTAGTTGATTTGGTACATTTTATAAAAATGTATTGGTGATAATATCATGACTTACCCTTTTCAGAATTGCTTTTATTTTACCCGAGGCCTTTGTTAAGTGACTTTTGTGGGTATTGAAGCTGTGCCAACTTAAGCTAGTAATATAATAACTATTAGCTTATATTGTAGGCAAATGTGACACAGGTGAATGAATGATTACTTGTCACGTGAGAATGGCTGAATCTGTGTCTGGGTAAATTGTCATCTGTTTTACCCTCTGACCAAATTGAGAACTAATTTGAATGCATAGTTAGTTATTATTTTTTTTAAGGAATGAAGAATTCCTTGTTATGACAACAGATGTCTTTTATGATTGAATCAATCAAATTCTGTTTTTGTGATTTTCTTGTATTAGCGATAAAACTGTCATAATATATAAGGGATTATGTGTAACAAAGTCTGTGGTTGAGGTGGAAATGAGGCAGAAAGGAAGAGAATTCATATAGTACAAATGTCTATACCTGTGTGGGACACCCTTTGCTTGTCTGGAATAAAACTTATTTTCTAAAATGTCAATGTCATTTGCACCACCCCCTCCCATTTCTGACAAACAGCATGAATATATCTACAGCTAAATAGTGCTTTTGATGGATAGCTGTTAGATCTTATATTACTTTAAGGCCCAGATAATGACCTGGAAGAAGGGAGGGGCAGGTATTGCCATTCTTATATGTTAAAGGACAATTTAGAATCACACAGCAAGCCTACTCTGAAATTCTTTCTAGATCTCTTTCTATACCTAAGCTGTGGAAGAGTCATTCTTCACTGACATAACAAAGAAAACTGCTTCAAAAATGGCCCATTAATACCACTTCAGAGTTAGGAGAAGAGAACATTCTATTATCATTTCTATCACACAGGTTTGATAATTGGAGATGAACAAATTCAATAAAATTTCACTCTGAAATACCACCCTTTTCTTGGTGG
>NW_006375907.1:0-1156 GCF_000327345.1 Myotis davidii | reverse complement strand
AAAAAAAAAAAAAAAAAAAAAAACACGGCCCAATGTAACTCAAGAAGTTAAGGCAGCGATTTGGCTGGATGTGCTAGAATCAACAAGGTTTGGTGATTTGTTGGATACTAATAACGGAGAGTAGAAGTTTAAGAAGATGCCCAAATTGACTAGGATTAATGGGCAGGTAGTGGTGCCATTCATTGAAGTGAGTAATATATAAAAAGAAATATGAATTTGGAACAGGAGACAATGAATTTGGGTTTGAGATGTCTATAGGATGCCTCAATGA
This sequence comes from Myotis davidii, assembly GCF_000327345.1. Taxonomy (NCBI): domain Eukaryota; kingdom Metazoa; phylum Chordata; class Mammalia; order Chiroptera; family Vespertilionidae; genus Myotis; species Myotis davidii. The sequence continues at coordinate 885 of NW_006375907.1, read as the reverse complement.
GATAGAGGCTTATAGTTCCAGAGGCATGTTTAGTCTAGAAAATTGTATATGGATGTTATCCACAAAGAGTTGATAACTGATATGAGAGTGAACAAGAGCAAATGTCTGTGGGATTTTAAAAAGAGAGAAAGGTTAATGACAGGATCCTGTTTATGAAGCACAAGAAGAAAGTAGCCCTAAAAAAATCTGAATAGGAACAGTCAAAAGAGGAAGAAAAGACACTTTAAATAAGGAATACAGCAAGCAGTGTCAAATGATGGAGAGAAATCATGTAAGACAAGAGTATAACTCATGTACTTTGTTTGCTAGCACAAATATGGTTAATAACCCATACTCTAATTTTTAATAAAATATGAATAAAACCAGAGTTTCATCTATAAGAAGTTCACAACGTTGTGCAAAGATTTCTGAACAAGTACAGGCTGCAGTGCTATTCAAAGGAGAAGTACTTTTCTATTTTACTAATACTACCATAGATGTACGTAAAAATTTTAAACATTCTATTGATTTCTCCAAGCATGGCCCTTAAACATGATAGGAGAGGGCCAAGTTCAACTTCAAATCATACTGCTAATTAGCTGTACTCTTTAAAATGCTTGGTTTTGATGTAATTAAAAAGACTTTTAGTTACTGAGAGAAGGATGTTGAGTAGGATAAATACATTAAAAATAGCATACATTCACATTTCTATCATTAGCTATTCTGAGTTTATGCTCAAATTATCAGCAGTTTAATATCCAAGCTTGACAAACATTTTGATGGATATTTATATAACTGATTTATGTCTACCAGCTGCTACACTGTTATCATAATAAAAAAGGTGATGGATAGGCAGTTCATGCCTTAGAAATGTTTTGTTTAAAATAATTCAAGCAAGCCCTAACC
>NW_006375906.1:0-1157 GCF_000327345.1 Myotis davidii | reverse complement strand
AAGGTTCGCCATCACTGTCCTAGACTCTAGGATATTTGCCAGAGGGCACATAGCTAATGAGTGATAGGGATAGACTCAAAGCAAGGTTTCTTGACTTACAGGCTAGTGCTGTTTCTCATTCAGCACGCTGACCTCCTTGCTGTTACTGAAACAGGGAGAGTGAGTCTCTGTGAAGGTTTGTTCTAAATTTTTCTTTTAAGTTCTATGGGAAGAGACTGCACTATTAAAAAAGACACAATTTAGGGCTTTTGATACACAACAAATGTCTTATTCTGGAAAGTGAAGACTAGAGCTGCAAGGAACTAAAACCTTCTATCCAGCATGGCCTTTGATTTGATGTAAATGCTGTGTCAATGTCTTAGGACCTCATCTCCAGAAAAAAATGCAACCCAAGGTCTTATAGCTAAAAGTGACTAAGCAAGAAGGAGAAACTTGATTTCCTGTTTTATGTGAAGTCTACTTTGCAGCACACCCCATCTAGTCTCAGAGCTCTCGGCATAAGGAAAACCATCACCGCTCTCCAGCACTGTGGAGTGCTCAGGATGTCTTCTAACATCATGGCATGTAGGGACACCATCGCCACTCGCCAGCACAGTGCAGTGCTCACTCAGAGTGGCTTCTAACATCATGGCATACAGGGAAAAGCCTTTATCTTTGGACCCAGAGGCATAGTAGAAATCCCAGAGCTATCACTTGGTAACTGAGTAAGCTTAGGCAGTTTACTTACCCTCTGGAATCTGTGCCTTCCTTTCTAAAATTGGCATGTTAAAATACTGACTCACAGAGCTGCCAAGGGGAAGAGAGGCCATACATGTTTACCTGGTAACACTGTGCTTTTGATCAGGTAGGCGCTCTGGTAAACCAGATGTGCAAGTCCTTTGGTTTGGCTGACTGTGATGCTCCAGAAGCCAGAGCACTGGTTTGAGGCAAGCACTACCCAATAATTTTCTAAGCAAGACTGTGCCCTAACCTCTTCTTCTTTCTCATGTTGGTCACAAGGATAGAGGCTGAGAAGTAACCTATTATCCTTAGTGGAAAGTAACAGCACCACAAAATCCCACGTCCATCATGCTCCCTGTGATGTGAACTTCAGCGTCAACTTGACTGGATCACTGACTGTGATTAGGGTACCCAGATATTTGGCTAAACATTATTTC
>NW_006375905.1:0-1157 GCF_000327345.1 Myotis davidii | reverse complement strand
GAGCTTCCCCCTGGTGGTCGGTGCGCTCCCACAACCAACTTCCTACGGCCCCTCCCCCTGGCCTGCTGGCCCCGATCGGCCCAGATCGCTAGTCAGGTCCACAAACCCCACCCGTGCACTAATTCGTGCATTGGGCCTCTAGTATTAAATAAGGATTAGGCTCTAGAAAACTTTGAAAGGAATGTACTATTCCTATTTCAGATCAACCCCTTTTTAAAACACCCGTTTTAAACATAGAATGTTGAATTTGGGAACTTCAACAAAAGAGGAAAATGAGGTAGCTCATTTGTTAGTCTTTTTTTCTATGTTTCATGAATCCTCATGGAGCTTTTTGATGACTAAGATCCTGTGAGCTTTACCTACCACTCTGACTTCTTATTCTAGTGGAGACAGTAAGAAATTTACATTTGGTTCAGTGTTTGGTCTAAATAAATGGGAGTATAAGTACAGTTGATGATATGCCCAGTGTGTAAATATTTCAAAAATATTTATCATAATGTCTCTGTATGATTTGAGATTGGTTTTATGAATCTTGCAAAGCAGTAGCCAAATTTTAAGAAAATTACAAGTCTTAACTCTCAAGAAGCATGCAGCATTCTCACTCTGAATACAAGCCCAGCCATCAGATAGTGCAATCCCACTGAGTAGATTTTGAAGTGTTACAAGATTCTGTTTTCTTTATACTTACATTGTATAGTATTTTAGGAACACTTCACCCAGGGTATAAGAATACCCTTTATAAACAAGCATCTTCATTAGACTGTTCTGAGGAAAGTGCAGAGGAACTGTGATGATAAATGATGAGTTGAGGTGCAAAGCAATATTTCAGCTGGATAATGAGCCCACGACATTGGACCAAGCTGCTTTGCAAGAAATCAGTCTGATCAGTCTTTCTTAAAAGAAAATTTGTGCTGTTGCTAGATCGGAGTAAGTATTGTGGCATTCAAAGAGCAGTGGTTTTACAAAAGGCAAAGGTATTATAATGGCATATGTTAGGTGTGACTAAAGGGTGTTTTTAACAGACATTTCAGAATTTAAAACTATATTTTTGCACTTAAAAGTACATATGCACTCACATGTGTGTGAACACACACATACACACACTCGCGCGCGCGTGTGCGCACATACTCCAGAGCAGGGGTCCTCAAACTTTTTAA
>NW_006375904.1:0-1154 GCF_000327345.1 Myotis davidii | reverse complement strand
GCATTCGCCGCTGGCTAATGCTATTTCCCTGCATGGGAAATTCAGACTTTTGTATTATCTCGCTAAAAAAAGAAACTGCAACCAAATTTAGCAAGCTGGTGTTTCCAAGCCAAAGAATGTCAGCCCCGGAGCTTGCTTCTTGCTTTGCCTTCTGCTTAAGAAATCCCCGCTTCCCTTCTCGGAGCAGTGCAAAAGGAGCTTTGGGATGTTACGCCCCAAAGTCACTGAACTTCACACCCAGTCGCATATAAACATGTAAGACCAGAGGGAGCCAATGTCCAGCGGTGGGTGGACACAAGGTCCTAACGATGAAAAGCAGCCCTTGGGAACGATCGCAACCCTCTGCCACCCAAAACCCCAGGGCGGAAAAAAGCTATTCCAGACGGCAGCTGTGAATTACAACATGTCCCAGAACTTCCTCTGGCCCCTCTGGGCCAGGTCTCATGCTGCTTGGGAAAGTGACAGGGGTTATATTTTCACACCCAGCTGCTGCCTTATGACTTAGTGAGCACGAAGTTGTGGAGGTTTCTCTGGCTACCCAGCACTGACTTGTTTAGAACTCCCGTGGAAAGGGGCGGGGGCTGCGTGCTGTGGCTGAGGGAGAAAGGGCCGTGTGGCAGGTGTTCTCGGCAGACGCGGATTCTGGAACGAGTTGTGTGAGGTATGGCATGAGACACAGGCTCATTGTCCAAGGCGAGGCTGTGTAATCCTGTCGGCCAGCTGTCCTGGGAGCCTCATAGGCTGTTCCTTTTTGGCATCGCCTTAGAACAACAGCTCCTCCATTTTTAATAATTACAGAAGGAGAGGCATGAGGAGAAGAAGCAAGAAGCTGCCCTCCAACCTCCTTTCCTAATTAGCATCTCGGTTTGGGCTGGTCGATTACAAACGCTCAATTAATTAGCTTGGTTTACAGAAGAGAGCACTGGCTAGGGAATCTGAAAGTCGTAGTTTATTCTTGCCTCTACCTTTAGCCGGGAGACTTTGGAAAAGTTACCTTGTCTTGTTGGACTTGAGTTTCTACAATGATAAAACAGAAGAATGGCAATAGATAGTGTTCACTTGGCCTGGGGTCACTTCACCTGTTGAGTCTTCGATTTATCAAAAATGGGGGTCACCCACTAGCAGATTAGGGATGAATAATCCACCTCCATGTC
>NW_006375903.1:0-1157 GCF_000327345.1 Myotis davidii | reverse complement strand
CTGGTGCCCATTTAGTGTCTAACAAACCTCTGACCTCTTGGCTGCTTGCTGATGTGGGCATCATCACTGCACATGGAAATGAGGCAGATTTCACCAAATGTGTCTGACCAGGCCTCGCCCGGCAACTGCTGATTGGAGGAGAAGTTCGGGAGGTGCCTGATGCATACTCCACCTGTCACCTGCTGAGAATGCAGGTCACCTGAGGGCAGCTTCATAGCACCGCTTCCCCATCTGCCCACTGGCATCTGCACATGGTCACTCACAGTCCCGCCCAGCAAGTTCTCTTGGGGGCTGACCTTCCCCGCTCCTCCCCTCCACTCTCATCCCCACTTTGAGCAGAAGCCAGAGGAAGGAGGATTCCGGTTATTTCCAATGGGGCTTGGCACAGCTTCCCAAAGAGCATCACATCAAACCGTTTTCACAGGCAATCTCACCGGGCAGTTAAACAGGCTGAGAACTCAATTACAGCCATCACTGTCGGATTTGCCGCTCCCGAATCTCCACATCCCTTGGCTCCTGGAAAAGGGGTGGGAAGGGCCAAAGGGCACCCACATTTGTAGTCTGTTAAGATGCTGGGCCCCCTGAAAAAGGCCTTCATTTTGCCATCAATCCTGGTGGGAAAGACCGTGAGCAATTCTGCCGCCACTTAAACAGCTGAAAAGCAAATGATGCTGTTGACAAGCTCTAAGCAAAGATCCTTCTGACACTTGATTAGCAGGATGGACCCAATAACGTATCTGCCGTGTGTGTATGTGTATACACGTGCATGCATGTGTACACATGACTATCTGTGTTCTCTTCTTCACACCCATGTAGTGTATACAAATACCAAGCAATGGTGGCAAGAGTCAGAGCAAATCAAGAATTCAATTTCACATGTGCGCTGGTGGACATATCCAATTAGTGCCCCTTCTGTAAGATGGAGATAATAACTCCATCTTCAGATAGGTTGTTATAAAGGCCACATTTAGCAAGCCTTATTTAAGTTGCTTTCTAGTTACTTATTTATTTGCTTATAAATGGAAGGAGTGTGGCGTGAACCAGAAAAGCCAGGTGATTACAATGGTAGAAGGAGCAATGAAGTGGTAATTGGTAGTTGAAAATAGTAAGAGGATATGAAGTAAAACATAGGGAATATAGTCAACAATATTGTAATA
>NW_006375902.1:0-1157 GCF_000327345.1 Myotis davidii | reverse complement strand
GGTTGGGGGTGGGGCGTGGAAAAACGAAACAGCTGCAAAGCCTTCCGAGTTGACGGCAACCTTAAAGCGTTGCCAAATCACCCCTATCTCCCTGCTTCAGAAAGAACTTCACTGAAAACCTGTTAGAAAAAAAAAAAAAATAGTATTTATTGACAATTTGAGATAGAATTTAAGCTAACTAAGCACTTTAGATGCATACTGCTATTATCACTTGTTTTATAGCTGAGGGCACCAAAGCACAGTGGTGGCAAGTAGCTTTCCCAAACCAAACAGCTAGTGAGTAGCAGAGGGAAGATTTAAATTAAGTTTTTTGTAGAGCCTGTGCTCTTAGGTATTGTACTATCTGCCTCCCATGAAGATGTGTTTGCTAGATTTCAAAGTCAAATAACTGGTGTGCATTATCTGTGTTATAATGTATGTGAGAGTTCCTGTCACAGAACTAAAACCAGACTCGGAATGTTTTAGTATTTACTGAATTGGCATAAAAATAATCATTGTTGCCTGTTGTTATTGATTCATAAAGTTGATGGTAGATACTTTTTATTTCCTTTTAACTACAGGTAATAGTGTTACAGACGTACTATAGAAAATGGCATGCTAAAGTCTTTGTTGATAATTTAAGAAGGCAAAAAATGTTAAAGTTGAAGTGGAAAGAAGAGGAAGAACTAAGAAAGATAAGAGAAAAAGAAGAATGGATGAAAATGGACTATCTCCGGAGACATAATCCTAAAACAAAAGAAGATTTTGAACTTCTTTATAATGCACTAGAACGTAAGTTTAAAATAGGCTTTGCATAAAATATTAATTTTAAAATTTTTCATTGGTAGGAAAAACAGGTCTACTAAAGACAAAAGGAAGACTTTATTATCTTAGGAAAAATGTCTTGGGAATCTGGACTAGATAATTTAAAATGATGAATAGTGTTTTACATTTGGTACAGGAATTAAGGGGGAAATGAAATTGGAAATGCTTTTCTATTAACAATGGGTAAATTATGTAGTTTTAGTATATTATCTCATTTGATCCTCAACCCTGTGTTATAAAGAAAGTATTGTCCAATCTGGCTCTTTGACGGTCTTGGTAATTTTTGAATTCAGAGTTGAACTTCTCCAATTTTTTTAAATAGATATTGTATTAATTCCAGAGAGAGAGAGAGA
>NW_006375901.1:0-1156 GCF_000327345.1 Myotis davidii | reverse complement strand
GGGGGGCCGTTACTCAGCCTGCCATACTTGTTCTTGCAGCTATATAGGAAACTATTCGTTTTTCTATGTTCTTGTGGTTGTGTGCACTTTGCCAAACTCCCATATTTGTTTTCCTGTTTTCAAGCCATTTTATATTTGTTTTTCACTTGATTCTCTTAGATTTACTGGCAGTTGCGTCATTTGTTCTCTTTCTTACTGGTATTTATAGCTCATTTTTTTCTTGCCTCTTTCTGATTGTCTGGAATCTTCTGACTAATGCTAACTAATAGCTGTGAGACCGTGCATCCTTGTATTGTTCTTAACTTTACTAGAAATTGCTTCATCGTTTCACTGAGAATGTTTTATAAGTATGGTGGCTTCTAATAAACACTTTTAAATTAAGGAGTTTCTATCAAATTAAATCCTAGTTTATTAAGATTTTTAGTTAGGGACATATTAATCCCAAATATGAAATGTATTCATCATTGTAATTATGAAAATAACCATATGTTATTTTCTCTTTTCATCTATTAATAGCTTTCCCAATAATGATCATCTCTGTATTCCCAGAATAACTCTCTCTTGATCATAGTGTATTGTACTTTGAGTTTACTGCCTATTCGCTAATGTTTTATTTTGGGTTTTAGTATTTATAAGTGAGTTTGGCATAGTGTGTTCAGTGATTGGTTGTGCCATCCTTGTACCGTTTGGATGTGTGATTACCTAGTCATAGTGAATGAACTGGGAAACTTGCCACCTTTTTGTATAGTCTGGAACTGATTAAATAGTAGTGAAGTTACTTCATTTTTGTATGTGTCATCAGTGTGAGGTTCCTTGGGCCACTATTACTTATCTCTAAAACCATCTTCTCTATCCAGAAGTGAGGTATGTTATCCTGAGTCATCGATACCTTCTTACTTACTCGGTCTTACAACATTTAGAGGATAGCATGTGACCTGTGGGACAGGTTTTCTCTGGGCAAAGCCACCTGGTCCATAAAGAACTTTCGCGTTGACCAACTTGGCTTCATTCGTAGGAACCTGTCGGGCCAGGGGCTTACACATAAAGGCTTGGCTTCCATGAGACTTCTTTCTCAGATGCTGTGGGAGTTGTCTTTATCACATCTTAATTATCACAGTGTTCCTATGAAACTTCTTAGCAAGCCTGCTCTCTCTCT
>NW_006375900.1:0-1156 GCF_000327345.1 Myotis davidii | reverse complement strand
TTTTTTTTTTCTAGATTCATTGTTATAAAGAGAAAACAGATTTACTTTGGTCAAGAGGTGACACGGAGACCAATTATCTAGCCATCTCCGTATCCTTTAAAAGAGGTATCCCAACCTGAAATACATCTAAATCCGCATTGATTAACCTCTTTCCCAGCTCAGAGTAGGTAGGCATTAAGGCAGCAAATTGGGCCTTCATGCTGTGCATCTTCCAAAACCTTCTCATATTGATTTTTGTGACTTTTTGTCTGATGCACCACCATGAGCAATAAGCTGAGCAAAAATAATTCAAAAATTCTAAATTGAAGTTATATAACAGTTACCCTGCTATTTTCCCCCCTGTCATTTTGATGAGCTACTTCTCTCCAACCTATGCATATAGAACAGAAACAATTTGATGTTCCTTTGAAGAATCCCTCCCTCACCCAAAGAACACTGGCTTAGTTACATTTTCCCAATGTGGATTCATGTAATGCCATTTTTCCCCCCCAATTCTGTTTTGAAAGCTTGGAGAGCGGTGAAAGCTTACATTAATAATCATGACCATTTAATTTCCAAAATTAATGGGTGGCTCTTAACATATTTAATGCGTTGTATCAGAATATCTGATTCCTTTGGAATTGCTCCAAAACCCAGAGAGGATATGATGACCAAATGGTGCTAAACTAATGATATGTTCATACTAGGATATAAAAAGAGAGAAACAAATGTTGTAGCACGCATAGACAATATTGTTTCAATGTGTTGATGACAAAACACATTTCATCTCAATTAGCAAGTAGACTTTGTTATGAAGTGCAGCCAGATTGTTAATAATTGAAAACTTAATGTGTCTTTAGTCATTACGATTGGACAATGAGAGGATGTGAAATAAGTATTTGAATTCTGTTTGCTATATTTATTTGGGGAAAGAAAAAAAATCCCTATCTTCAGAATTATGAAATAAGAAATAGTGCATATGCTTATTCTAGATCCTCAGGAAAAGTTAAGATAGCAATTCTCAGCTTTTGCCAGTGATGATCCTTCAATACAAAAATGGTCCTCAGAGGACCTCAGGCCAGTGCAGATACCCTCCCCCAAACAAGTAACTCCTTAATACTTGTTCCAAGTTCCTGTTTCCCCAATATCTTTATTTTAGGCTCGCTAATTTTTTTTT
>NW_006375899.1:0-1156 GCF_000327345.1 Myotis davidii | reverse complement strand
TCAGCCACTGCCTCAAGGATTATACCACCTCACCTGAAATGCAGGTATGGTTCCAGATCCAGTTGTACTGCTAACCATGCGCACCATGGGTGCCTCACAGCCTAGCATTCATCTTCCCACGTTATCAGTCTGAATTTAAGTCCCTGTACAGGTACATCTAACTGGAGCAACCCAAGACATATCCAAAAACGTAGCAGCAGGAAGTATGAGAACTGTAGTTTTTAGTTTTTAAGCCTTTTGCAGAACAGTAAAGAACGCTTGACACAAGTTGAAACACATGTTGACCAAGCCAAATGGAAATATACAGCATGGGAATAAAGGCAAATTAATTGTCAATTGAAACATAATATATGAAATATAAATGCTAAGAATATACATGAGAGAAGCATCAAAACCAGAATTGTGGGGGGATGGCAAGTGAAGATTTCCCGGCAGAAATCATAGCTTATCCCTGACATATAGAAAAATAAGTGAGCCAGGCAAATAAAAAAATTTTAACAGGTCCCATTAACTCACCAGATAAGGGGTTAGGCAGGGACCTTGAGAAGAGTTAGTTAAGCAAAAGCCAAATTATGTTGGTCTTTAGAAGCCAAGTTAAGGAGTTTGATCTTTTTGCTAATGAAACAAAGCACTAAAGGGATAATATAGTCATACTTCCATCTAGAAAGCTTATTTTGACAATGAAATGTGCAGGATAGAATACAGAGGGACAGCACTGGAGGAAGGAATGCAGTTAGATTACACAAGCTTAAAGTGGATTCACAGAAGTGATGGAAATATCAGATGGATTTGAGAAAGATTAATATGCATAATAATCAGTTTTTGATATTTGGTTTAGGTTAATTGGGAGAGTGACATAGAATACATATGTAATATTGACATAGTATTGTATATAGCATATTATACATAACATGTAATACTATAACTATAAAATTATAATATATACTTTAATAACATATATATTTTGTCATACATAATTGTGCTGTAACATAGTAAATATTTAGGTTATGTTGTATTATGCTAGAGTATACTGTGTTTTTCAATTTAATTATTTATTTATTTTGGTAATGGAGTGCTTGGTAGTGCCATTAAATAAGATAGAAAGCATAGCCAGGTGCATATTAGGCATTATCTACACTAATAAAAGACTAGGTGG
>NW_006375898.1:0-1156 GCF_000327345.1 Myotis davidii | reverse complement strand
AATTTTGGAGATTAAGCCCTTATCAGATGTAACTTTTTCTGATATCTTCCAAGTAGTAAATGATAGAGCCTAAACTAGAAATCAGGTTTACTAACATTAGTACTTTCTTTTCTAAGAGAAGGTATTCCTAAAATTTCTATCATTGAGTACAGTCTTCACAATTTTTCCATATCCATTATTTGCTTAATATTTTGCTTTATTTTCACTCTTTTCTGCTTACATAAAGTTGTTTAGAAACTGTATGTCATCATTCTAAATATAAATCTAGTGTCTCAGTGTCATAAACAAAGATAATCATAAAATAAATTCAATAACACAAAACAATTTTATTACATGTTAGGTAGATATTGTTACAAGCAAGTTAAATGCCAGAAAGATAATAGCTTGAGAGAGGAGACATTTTAAGAACTAGAGCACTTGGTGGCGTTAAGGAATTGATGCTCTGGTAGTGAAAAATGAGATAGTAGGAAGGTGTTAAGTTATGGTACAGAACTGTAAGCCTGGCCATTTGCTCTTTGGGTTTCAGGATGGATCAGAATGGGTGAGGTGATAAAAATATACAGATTGGCCATAGAGTGAGTGCTTAACCAAAATAGTTCATCATTTTTGTACCAGAAAGGTCTGAAACCATCATCAGCTTCTCAACAAATTTTCTAGAAGGATCTGACCTATTTAAGAACCTACCTAGTTTATTCTAAATGATTCTCCATCCATCCATCCCTCTTTCATGTCTCTCACTTTCTTAGATGTTTCATATCAATGGTTGCTGTTACTCTTATGCTAATGCAGTGAACACGAGTTTTGTAGCAATGAGGCAATCCATTTTCAGTGACAGGTTGTAATGAACTGAGAGGGTTACACTAGCAAATGCACTTCTGGTAGGATAGATAAGAATGCAACATATACATCAGGCAAATAGCAAAAAAAATGACTTGTGTATGCTGGTTAGGGATGTCAATAATGCGACCACATGCAGAGCAGATGGCAAAAGACATGTTGGAAAGAAGCCTTCTCACCAGAGGTTAAGCCTCTAGCGTTTTCTTCAGCAATATACGAGTAATTGCTCTGTCTCAGTTAAGGCTTTGGGAAGGTAATTAGTGAAGTACACACATGAGAACAGCACTATTTTCTCTAGAAATGAGAAAGAAATAAAGAA
>NW_006375897.1:0-1154 GCF_000327345.1 Myotis davidii | reverse complement strand
AAATAAACTGCATTCCTTTTGACTTAGGATATTTTATGCTCATCTTTCCCCCCAGGATTTATATAGTTTTATTATTCTCCTCATTGATTTCAGATCATACTGTATTGCCCAATCTCTTGCAATGCGATCCTTCACCAAGAACTTCTGATAGTTCTTCAAGTTGTGCAGAGGGTTGTGGGGGAGGGGCTACACCTATTCACTTTCTTGTCATTCAACACAGTCACCACATGGTATTCTCTGTCCATCCTCTCACGCTCCAGCTCATATTCCCCATGGTTTATGTGCTCTGTTCACAAAGCCACATGAAGGAACTTAGACATGTTCATGGCTCATGGAGCCCTTGGAGAGAACACTGATATCCAGTGATAGGTACTGTTGGGGATGTAAGCAATTCAATCCTTGCTAGGTGTAAGTAACATCTTCCATATGAAAACCCTTCAGTGCTGACAGGCTAGCTGTCTTTCCATAGAATGCTGAAAGACCTTAAGTAGAAAATGACATGGATCTTCTAATGCAAATTTAGAAGTAGATGCAAAATTGGAGGAATGAATTGTAAAGATAATGAAACACTGGGATGAAGAAATCGCTTTGTTGTTTATGAGAGTACTAAGCATAACATATTTGTGCCTCAGCTAGATTGCAAATCTCCACATTCTTTTTTTCGGCAAGCACCAAGATATATTAAAATGTTCTCACATTCCAATCTCCATTTCACTTTGCGTTGGCAATGAACGACTGAGAGTAAAAGAGGAATTGGACACTGAACTAGAATACATTGGAGAAGCCAATGTCCTCTGGACATCACTATCACAAACATATAATTAGTTCCATTACATCAATCATTGAGATTTGCTGACCATGATTCAGCTGCTCATACCAGACCTCCACATTTGTCCCTCTCCCGGGAAGAGGCCCCTAGTCTACCCCAAATTTCCTGGTAGTTCGGACAAGTGCCCACACACTTGTGAGCATACCCTCTTCCCCCAACATGGTGCAGCTCACTCTCATGGGACCTGAGGAACTTTTGCCCTCTCCTGGAGTCTCATAAAGGCTACCATGAACATCATGAAGATAATTCCCTCAGATATAATACTTGCCTCTGTCTCCTCTTGCTCACAACTAGTCCAGGTGGCCAATTCCTACCTGTTCCCCTT
>NW_006375896.1:0-1156 GCF_000327345.1 Myotis davidii | reverse complement strand
CTGAGGAGAGATCAGAAGGGAAGGAATTGGAGTGGAGGAGATGGCTGTGCTCGGTGATAAAGCTGAGCAGATTCCTGAAATGTGTGAACACAAGCACAGTGGCTCGGGAACTAATTGCCGAATTGAACTTACTTTCATCAGCCTCTCATATAACATTAGCTACCGAATCAGGTTTTAGCAGTGATTTCCACAGAGTTTTCAGGAATCACGTAAACCCCACCTGACCTGACCAGTTTTCTTGTCAGTGCACCTGCTTGTCCCTAGTATATACCCAAAGGCAGGAACACAAAGGTAGAATCTGTTCACTTAGTCAGTGTGCAAATACTGCACACCTACTGTGTGCCAGACTCTGTTCCAGATGCTGGGAACAGGTCGATGAACAAGATGTAAGGGCTCTGCCCTCATGGAGGATTTATTCACATTTCTTTTACCTCAATATCCCTAGTTTAATAGGATGTCCTCCCATCCAAAGTGAGACAACAGATGAAAACCTTTGCATGCTTGCTTGAATTTGTTATATATGCAAGAAACATGCCTTTTCTTATTCAGTAGGTGTGTGTCTGCTCTGTTGTACACAGAGAACATGTAAGAAAAAACCTCTTTAGAAAATAGTTGTTGAATTAAAGAATAGAATTAGAATTGCCTTGCTGGAATTGTTCAGCTCCTTTTCTGATGGTATGAACGCTGCTGTGAGCCGTATCATTTCTTTACCTTTCATTGCCTTTTTCTGAGCCTGTGAATAAGACAAGAACATGAGGGCTTTCTGCATGTTTTTTGTACAGCCTTTTCACTAGGTGCTCACTGATTCTTCACGGCTCAGACATTTTAAGGAGCTGTTCAACTCCTGTCATTGCTTTGAGGTGTGGGGCATTCAAGTCGCTAATGGAAAATTTTTCCTTTTTGTATTATTTTCCTAAGTATAGTATCTCCTAGCCTTGTAATTAGTTTGTCTTAATGAGTGGGTAGGACATAAAGACTAATTAATTTCAAAGAGGATCAAGTTCCTATCAAATAACCAGAATGATTAGAGAATTCACTGACCCAGAAAGGGTTCCCAGGACATTTTCAGCACTTCCTCTGGTCTTAGAAGTACAAATGAGACAGGGGCATGAGAGAGAGATTGACTGAAATTCTAAGTCGCTTGTGTGTTTTTTTT
>NW_006375895.1:0-1156 GCF_000327345.1 Myotis davidii | reverse complement strand
AAAAATAGAAAGGTAGTGGCTTTTATTTTAGCCTAGTGATACCGCAGGCAAAAGCATGCTCACTGTGAATCATTTTGGCTTTAACTCAGCCTTCATTTGTTATAAGGAAGTAATAGCTTGGAGGTTAATAAATGGGGTCGAGAAGGCAGGTGACCTAAGTTCAAATCTAGGCTCTACCATTTACCAGTTATTTAGCCCTGCTCTAGTTTCTCTATCTATAAATGAGAATAATAATGTCCCCGTATAGAGTTGTTACAAGAATTCAAGGAAACAATACATATTAAGCACTTAGCACAGTGCCTGGTACATAATAACTACTCAAAACATGTTAACTGTTATCATCATTTTTATGGTGAACTTTATTGGCTTAAAAAATTTGTTTGGTAGATTCCACAAAGAACAGCAGGGGGAGGGGGAAAATAGCACCCAATACATAAGCTTGGTAATAACTATGTGTAGACAACACTTAAGACATTTCATGCAAAAGGTATTTTGTGTAAAGTGAACAACAAGGAAGAATTACACAAGGAAAGCTAGTTCAGGGATCTTCCTGTGCTAAATCTGGTAGTAGTGACTTGAAATACTATGCTGAGACTGGTTAGTAGGCTGCATTGAGAAGGAATGCCATACCAATTACAGATGTCTAACATGGATAGGGAGGAGATCAAAGGGCGTGTGGCACTGTTTACCACAAATCTCTCTCATCATTGAGGCAGCTATAATTCCACTTTATCTCCTATACACAGATCATAATGTAAAGATATAAAAATAACTTCTAATCAAGTTTCATAAATAAAATAGTTTGCATACCTTAGAACTGTTATTTATTAGCAAGAGTAAGAAGGTTTTACAAATAACTGTAAAACAATAGTCAGGCCTCTAGAATAGAGAACAATTAGTTCAGTGCAATCAATGAAAGAGATTTGGTGACAGTAAACAAAGCAGGAAGAAGCACTGTCAATTAGATGATGGTAAAGATATTCCAGGATACCCTATAGTATTCTATAATTGATCTTAAAAAAATATATAACCTAAAGCTTCCTCAATAAATGGTGTTGAAAAACTGAATAGCCACATGCAAAAGAATGAATCCAGGTTGCTATTTGATACCATAACACAAACATTAACTCAAAATGGATTAAAGGCTTAAATATAA
>NW_006375894.1:0-1156 GCF_000327345.1 Myotis davidii | reverse complement strand
CCCATTGACTAGTCAAAAAGTACACAGAAATATGGTTTAACAGGGAACTAAGCATGCTAGAGGATAAGTGGAGATATGGGAACCCGACTTGATTATGGGAATCTAGGTAAGGAGAACTTAATTGCTTCTGCGGATATTAGGTAAAATGCATCGTAAGCCTTGGGTGACTATAGTAAACAAAGAGAATCTAGAAACATGGGTATATCTTTCTTAAATATTGATCTTCCTGAAGTGAGACTGGCAATTACTTAGTAAAAACAACGATGATTTATAATAGTATACAGATGCCCCCAAAGACTTCTTAGACATGTTCAACTTCAGACATCCATGTATTGAGGTTGGTTGGCTGAAGGAGAGTTGGGAAGAAGGATTCAGAAATAGGCATGAAAAACTAATACTTATGGTAGTGTTGCCAAAAGGATTTATGTTCTTCCAGGACAGATCCAAGGCAAAATTTACCACAAACATGCCACATATGTTGGTATATAACAATATGATAAAAATGAAAAGAACATTAGGGATTATTGTAAAGGGTTAAGCAAGTTCTGAAATATGTAATATCCTCCAGGCATTCTGGTCTCTCTCTCTCATCCTTTATCCATTGCTGCAAATCTGCCAAACCCTCAGTCTGTCTTTCCACATCCCTTCCTTCAACATCTTCTGTAGCCCTAGAACCTGCTACTGGAGAAGCAATGCCAGGACAGGGAAGAGTGAAAGTTACTCTCATTACCAATCTCTGTCCTTATCACTCATTCATTCCTGCATTCATTATTCCAAAAGGTATTTGTTGATATTTTTACTATGTAACAGGCACTGTGTCCTGACAGAAACATCTAAATAGAATCATCTAGGAAGGTGAGGAATGAGTGTTCTAGCTAGATAAAATTGCTTATACAAATGCCTACCCATGAGACAAAGCACCCTGGCTTTAAAAAGTTAAAAGTCTGGCCCTAACTGGTTTGGATCAGCCGGTTAGAGCATCAGCCCATAGACTAAAGGGTCTCGGGGTTAATTCCAGTCAAGGGCTTGCACCAGCAGTCCGGGTGGAGGCCTGGAGAGAAATGGGGTCGTGGCTGCTCAATCCCTGGCCCCGTAGGTGCAGGAGGCAACCCATGGATGTATTTCTCTCACATTGATGTTTCTTTCTCTGTGTCTC
>NW_006375893.1:0-1156 GCF_000327345.1 Myotis davidii | reverse complement strand
CTGCTTCTCACCATCCTGCAGTGTCATTACCCAGCCAGTTCACAGAGCAGAGCAATGATGGGAAACCTGTCTCAGTGATGAAGTGTGCTGAGAGTGAGGTGTAGCTGTAGTAAACCTGACTCTTTGCGTTTTTGCCTCAAATCTGGGAGTTCTTGGCAGCCACGCTATTGCTTAGAGCTGCTATCAAGTGTGATGATTTAAGATTTAGTACCTCGACTGTCCTCTGTTTTGGGTTTGCAATGAAGAATGGCTTCTACCCGTAAAGAAAGAATCGAACATGTTTGTTTACTCTGTCTCCTTGGTGTTAATTTGGTTAAGAGAATAAGAAGCAGTTGGCAGCTTACCTGTGTTAATCTGGACATTTCCTCGGTTTTGGACGATGAAGCTCTTTCCTCAGAGAACTGTGCTGATATAACCGCTCCCCTCAGGGAGGTGGAGCCTTAATTATGTACACACAGGGTGCAAGACTGCTACTCAGTGCCAGGTGGGAAAAGAATACTGGATGTGTACACACCCCTTTTCCTCTCCTTTTGAGGAAAGCACTCTGTTTTCCTCAGATACAGTCAATGTCCAGGCAGAAACAGGAGTTTCTATCTAAAAATCCCTGTAAGCCTTGTCAAGGTATTGTTGACAGGCTGATTTCCTCGGGTTTGAAGCTGCAGGGTGAGCACTCAGAGTTCCAGGCTAGGGTCTGGGCCATTGTGACTCTCAGAATGCTAAGCAGTCAGAGACGAGAAAACAGACTCCAGGATACCTTCTGGGAGATGGAGAAAAGCTTGGAGAAAGGACAACTGCCAGGGGCTTCACTCTTTAAATTCTCTATTTGTTCTTCTCTGTAACTCAGTGGGTCCTTATGGAAACGGCCGAAAGCAATCAAATTGTACTGAAATTTCCACTCCTGGAAGAGTGTAAGACATCTAAAAACTATGACCATCCTGAAGTTCTGCGTCACACCTTTGAGACTCTATCTAATATTCACATGCTGCTTCCAAATCATTTGATACAGTTGCTTTGTTGCTACAGGAATGGACTGGACGAACAAAAATGTATGTGGGTAGAGGGTGAGTGTGAACTCTCCGTAGTAAGTTTTTAGTATCTTGGCACCAGATTTAGTATCTGTTAGCTGTTATGGGTTGGCTCAGCGAGATAGACCACC
>NW_006375892.1:0-1156 GCF_000327345.1 Myotis davidii | reverse complement strand
CTCCTGCCTCTATCTCTCTTTCGCGTCTCCTCCCTCAACCTTACAGGCCAAGCAGGGACCACCCTCTCTTTTTCTTATTGATTTATCTAGAATGAGACCTCATTTTTCTTAGTTCTATAACCAGCAAAGAAATGCCAACTAAGACCTTTGCAGGACTTCTTAAAGTGGACACCACCCTCTCTTTAAAGTTCTGGTAAAAGAATTCAGGGCTCTGTAAAATTGGGTGAAAATAATGACATCTTTAGTTTTACAAACATCTAGCT
The DNA here is from genome assembly GCF_000327345.1 of Myotis davidii. Classification (NCBI taxonomy): domain Eukaryota; kingdom Metazoa; phylum Chordata; class Mammalia; order Chiroptera; family Vespertilionidae; genus Myotis; species Myotis davidii. Next base: position 893 of record NW_006375892.1, on the reverse strand, counting down.
GAAATGTAGCATTTCCTCCCATTATGAATGTAGGCAACAAACCCCAACACCATCATACACGTTACAAGAATCACAGGTTTTTTTCATATTGCTTGGCAGCTGTTGCAGATATCATGATACTCACCCTTATTTTACTAATAAGGCAGTTATTAAACTGACTGCTGATCTTGTTATGCAGTGTGCTAATGAAGAAACCCATGCATCACTATACCACACATTTTATTAATTTAATTACTTCTATCTCACTGTCTTCCTTTGTCATCCAGAATATTTCGCTTTATGCATTTCAAAGTATAATTCCGAGTAGGGGTGGCACATGATGACACCAGACTTCCCCAGGAGTCCGTGGTGCAAGAAAAGTTAAGAACCTCTTTCCTGGAATTTTAGATTTTTTTAAACTGGGTTTCAAAGGGCCCTGGAATTTTTTCAGAGGGCAGCAAGAACAGCTGTTGGGGGTGGGGGTGGAGGTGGGGAGGGTGAGAGGCCTTTGGTCAGAGTGTCTCCATTTTTATTTATCTTTGGAGTTTCTGTGTCAGCTTTTGTTTGACCGGAGTGTCTTGTTGCTAGTGTAAGGCAGGCCCCTCCACTGTACAGGTCAGGGAATCATTTGTCCAAGACCACTTAGGAAGTCTCCTGCAGAATGAGGATAAAATGCAAAGGTAAACCCCCTGCAAGAGTGGTATATCTATATAATAAAATATTATTCAGTCTTAAAAGGGAAGGGAGTTCTGACACATGCTACCACATGGATCAGCCTAGAGGACACAATTCTAAATGAAATACGCCAGTCACAGAAAGACAAATACTGTTTGATTCCATTTACATGAGGCCCCTGGAGTAGTCAGAGTCAGAGACAGAAAGCGTAGGATACTGGTTGCTGGGGGCATGGGGGG
>NW_006375891.1:0-1156 GCF_000327345.1 Myotis davidii | reverse complement strand
GGAAGATGAGTAAGTTGAACTACGGAGAGGATGCAGATGGGACGGAAGGATCCCACCTGAATCCTGGGGTTTACAGTGCCAGTACATACTTTCTCTCTATTGCATCGGCCTCCTCCACTGATGATGTGGTTGCAAGGACCAGAGTTGAAGTTCAAGCAAGAGGCCCCCAGACTGAAGGTTCCCTAGGCCAATGACATACACTTGCTTTATCAAAAAGACTCAAGGGCAAGTCTACCTGGTCAACAGCTGCAGTTTGCCGATTAGCTGGGTGAACATCTGACTAATTTCTGTTTCATTTGTGTTTCTTGGGCAGAGGAGCCAGAGTGTCTCCAGTGGTAGCCAAATAAGGTCTCATGTATGCAAGTGCCCATGCATACTTAGTGCCTCATAAGTCTCACACATATTTAGTGCATAACAAACAGTTAGTAACCAGGTATCTTATAAATATTAGGTATCTTTTGCTCTTCTACCCTTTCCTATCTATGTTTAGCATACACATGCTCTACTTACTAACCACTTATTATACTTAACATGACAAAATATTTCTGTTATTGAAGATGAGTAAGTCTTACAAATGTATTCATCTTCAGGAATTGAAATAAATATTCTCTAAAAGCAAGCTGAAATGCTCATTTCAACTTGATTGCATAGGTCCCGTTTTTAAATGGGCTGCCCTATATAAGCCTGATGATGAAAATTTTTCTCTTACTTGATTTTTGGGCCTCCCACATTTGTCATCTCCTGCCCACGCTTTCTCCTTCTGCCATCAACTCTGGAAATCTCAATGAACACAACTCCTGGACCAGCCTTTTTGTAATAGTAATAGCATGACTATTACTGCTGACTCCCACCTGGTACTGGTAATGGAACCAACTGGATTAGATGTTGCAGCAACAACATGGACCACCAGTGCCCAGGCCTCCTGTGTTCAGGGAGGAGGAAATGTTCTGTGCAGGTGGTACTAATGCACAATGTGTTTTTGTATCATCAGGGCTGACTTTACTTAACATTCATTTAGAAAAAGGGGGGGATGAGGCTGATTACTTGTTTATGAGCAGATGAGGCCTTGTTTAAAATCATAGCTGTGCTTTGAGGAAGGTGCAATAGAGTTGTATCAGATATGCATTTAATTTATGCAGATTCATTGAAGAGGGGT
>NW_006375890.1:0-1156 GCF_000327345.1 Myotis davidii | reverse complement strand
AAATGGTGGAGTAGAAGAATTAAAGCTAGTAGGCTTGATGATTCTCCCCATCTGAAGCTTCATCATACAGTGATAACTCTGAGAACCATCTAAGTGAAATAGGGGTATGCTTACCAAGACCAAGGTATAACCTACAGGTCAGAGTCTGGGAGGAGCTCGCCTTAGGTCAGTGGTGTAGAAACCATAATTGACAAGCAGACAAGCACCCAGGAGAGAACAAAATATAAATTAATAATCAGGTAGCCTAATGGTCAATATTGGAGAACTCTGGCAGCTTCAAGCAGAGTTTTATCTAGCCAAGGTTTTAAAGTTCAGAGGATAGACCTCAGGCTTAAACAAACTGAAACTCAGAGCAGGATGACAAGACAATGATCCAGTTGGTTCACAGGTCAAAGCAGAAGCCTAATTACTGAAACTGGAGCATGAGGTCAGAGCAGGGGAATTCATCGGTGCATGACCTGTGTTGCTGGTCTCCTTACTTTCCAGATGAGGGACAGGTTTGTCCCAGAGTCTGGAGTGTAGGCCTAAGGCTGCAGGCAAGGGTCCAGAGTAAGCAAGCAAGCATCTGGGAACAAGGCGTCCAGGGCTCACACTGTGACCTCTCTGCCTTCCTCTCCACAGTGTCACAGCCCTGGGGCCTCTGCTCAGCCCCTGAGCTGTCAAGGGAAGGATGCAGTGTGTCTGGGGAAGTGGCGCAGTCATCAGTCTGCAGTACTCTTGCATGTAGCAGCATGTGAGTGTGGAGAAGAGAAAGAACTGCATTTGTTTGTTTATTTCTTCATGGCAACTCACAAACCCAGCCAAATACAGATAAAAATGAAGTCCATGAAAACTTTTCTAACTTTCTCACTCAGAAATGTCATTGAAGACATAGATCATATGGAGATAGAATCCCCATGTCACACTTACCAGTCCTCAAACACTGCTTCACCCGTGTTCTTCCATGGAGAAAGATCTCCCAAAGGCCACAGGATGGGCTTGCCTTATTGCTCAGTATTTTCTAAAATAAGCCAAATGAAAACCCAGTAGTCACATATTCATGTCTTCCCAACTCAAAGGAACCAAGGATATATGGAGAGACTTGATCAAAATGTATGCTAGATAGATTGACTGATTATCCCAGTTCTAGTCTCTTTAGTAGCCTCTCCTCCATTAC
>NW_006375889.1:0-1156 GCF_000327345.1 Myotis davidii | reverse complement strand
GCTGGTGACACACTGATGGCAGGGGTGCGTGACCGCGAGTGTGTTTGTGTGGAGGTGAGCATGTGTGTGTTCACACACCGGAAACAGGGTTCAGATGGAGACAATGTGGGGGTGAAAGGAAAGGCAAGCGAAACCCATTTTTACTAATTCATTGATCACATTGTAAGGCTGAGGGGCGAGTCACAGAAACGAGGAAATGGAGCCTCGGACTCCAGCTTCTCCTCTCGTGAACCCCTTGGGCCAAGATTAACGAAGGACAGGCCAGGGCCATGCAATCCCTGCTGTTTCTGGAAGAAATCGAGAGGGCTATAAAGTTGAAGAACAGAATAGATTCTACACCCGAATAATCAATTAATGCCTCTTTAATGGTTGTGAGAGAGTGAGGTACACATTCCAAATCAATCTCAAGGATTAATCAACCGAGGCAGCAGGGCCTGGTGGCCCAGAGGTACACCGGCAGGCGTGGCTCGCAGGCAATCCTGGTTCACCATGGGGCGAGGACACAGGTTCCCGGCTCGCTCCTCGCCTGGCGCGTGGGGAAGGACTTCCTGTGGAAGTGTCTGAGCGTGAGGATGAGGGGGAAGCGATGACGTGCAACAAAACCGAAATGGAAGGGGAAGTGTGTCCCTCGCCCAGTGAGCCAGACAGGCTCTGTAAGAGGACAGGTCAAAGGAGAAGATCAAGGTCGGGGCAGCTGAGAAAACCTGCTTAGCAGAGTTGCTTCCAAGCACAACTGAAGGTTTCCTGGGACCTGCGATTCTGCTTCTGTCGCTCTTTGTTTCTCAGAAGCCACTGATGTCTGTCCCACTGTTCATGAAAAAGTCCAGCTTCACCAGCGATGCGTGTTGTACGCCACCACCTCTGCTGACATATCCCTGCTGCGAAGACAAGCTGAAGACACATGAGACAATTAAGCAGCGTTTTGGGGCTTGGAATAGCACATTACAATGTGCACTTGCTCCTGCCCCCTCTCTCCAGGACACGTAGAGGCCGGCCGCATCTTTATATTCTCGGAGTCTGTTCAAGGGCTGGGAAGTTGGCAGGTGTTTGATAAATGCTCACTGAATAAATAAATTTATTAAGTAAGAAATTCACAGCGAAAGTCCAAGTGTGTTCTGAGAGGTCAGAGAAAGGAGAGCAGATCTTGGATTAGGGA
>NW_006375888.1:0-1156 GCF_000327345.1 Myotis davidii | reverse complement strand
AAAAAAGAAGACAAGGAAAGGCCCCATATTTTGCATCGTGTTTTCTTTACCCACCTTCCATTGAAATCTTCTAGTACAACTCAACACCCATCCCTTTCCAGGTCATTCCCTCTTTGGAAAACTCAAGGGAAGGTTAAGGTATAAAGGTAGGATCTGTGTATCAGCTTCTTCAGGAACTTGTGGTGAGGATAGAGTGCCTAAAATTCACGAGTCAAAACTCTTCTTGGAAAAAGGTCCAGAAAAAGAGAAAGACCTTTGGGAAAAGAGTAATGGAAAGCAACCAGGTCCAACTAAATGCAACTTTGCCATCTCTGTCAAACTCGGAGAGAAATGAAAGAAGGGAAGTCTGCAACATTGAGCTATGGCCTCTGAGGCCATTTCTGTGTCTCCTCTGCCCTCTTTACTTTGTGGAGGAGCAAGTACTCAAACCCAGAATGCAAATAGTAGAATTCATCATGTCCATGTTGATTTTTCAAATGTATCTTCCATGTGGATATAATTATACTTAACTACGTTGTAAAAATGTTAAGATTAAGACAGAACAACCAGTTTACTGCCATAAGAAGATGACTAGAGTCTTATCATTGAAAGTTCCTAATTTCTTTAGAGGCAGAAAATAATTTCAAATATTCTGTCAATGATCTTGAAAAAGTAACAGCATTTCTTACCGATTTTATATGAGAAATAGTATAGACATTTCCCCTTTCCCAGATATTTTCTTTATATACCCTATAAGGAGGGAAAAAATGATCCAAGAATGGTAGTAGTCATCATCACAGTAATAGTGATTTTCTTCCAAGGAGTTTAAAGTATTTATTTCATAACATTTTATAATAAAAGAAGGCAAATGGACTATGGATCTAATCGCATTACTATCATTATTTGGATTAAATAATGAAATAGCATCTGTAGTGAATTTTAAAATAGCTGAGAAAATCAAACATCAAAGAAATATTAAAAACATAGGCATTTCTCTTATTTTGACCTCTGAACTTCATTTTCTCTATAAAAATACTTGGGTAATTGAGTTCTGATAACTCATAATGTAAATTATACCAGGGTGAGCTTACAACAATATAGCAATTTAGAAAATGAGTGGTCAAATAGGAAATGTTACATTAACCTACCCATCTGGTTACTCAATATTCATGACTCA
>NW_006375887.1:0-1154 GCF_000327345.1 Myotis davidii | reverse complement strand
TCTCCCTTCCTCTCTGAAATCTATATATATAAAGTAGGAGCCTGGGGCCAGATGCTGTGTTCAATTAAAATTATGTAATATATTAATACATCTATTACAGTAGCTGGTTCACAGGCCAATATCCTTAGATTTATAACCTTCAGATTTATACTCAGCCTCTACTGAATGGTAGCTTCCCCCTCCTACACTTAGAGGAGATGAACATCAGAAAACTATCCTTTCCGATTTTTGTCTTCTCTAGTTGACATTTCCCAGAAAATTCTGGCAACACTCAAAGGAGCCCTCTTTACTTTTAACATATGTGTTATGGAACAATAATATAGGAGTTTACTTTTTAAGAGAAACCCCAGTTGTTTTTCTCCTACCAGGAGGTAAGATACAGAATGAGTTGAGTTTGGGCTGCACTAACTAGAGTTCAGCAAAAGTGAAAGTGTTCAGGCTAGAATGAGCAAATTGTGAATTTGTTTCCTGTGTTGTGATTATAATCATTGGCAATGAATTCATGCTTTGGTTAGTACGGAGTGAATAAGGATTTAAGCTCTGGCAGTAATGAATCATTCTGTTCGGTATGTGAGTTGAATAAGACTTGGCTGACGTGTAGAATCTGAACAAAAATTCATGTTGTTTCACCTAACTTGATTGATTATGAAAATGTCTAAGACCAATATAATAGTTGATATTTCAATTGATGGTAAACTGATATTTAAAACATTATCATCAATCATTGCCTAGTCATGTATCCAGTAGAACAAACATTGCTTTCTTGGTTTGCTGTTTATGTAGTTACTTGGGAGATGAGGAAAACTAGGGAGAAAATTTAAAACGTTCCGAAATAGAAAAGCAACTCTGTAGTTAATGATTTCATGCATAATCATTAAGTTCTTGAAAGAGTAATTCCAATTCTAGAAAACGAATTATGCCTTATTTGTGTCCCATCTTGTTCCAAAGAGAACATAACACGTGTTAACCTAGCATTCCAACAGTTACCATTTTGATCCTTACACATGAGATGAGAAGCAAAATCTTAATTTAGGATGATTTATAAGGCAGAAAATTATATTATCTAAAATATTTAGTTTTAACCTATCACTTTGATTTATTTCATTCATTTCTTGTGGTGTAGATATTTGGACCAGTGCAGCAAATCATGAAGT
>NW_006375886.1:0-1155 GCF_000327345.1 Myotis davidii | reverse complement strand
TGACTTTAGATCTCTCTTTAATTCTGTCCATTTTTGTTTCGTGTATTTTGAAGCTCTGTTATAAGGTGCATACTCACTTATTATTTTATGTCTTCCTGGTGAATAGACTCATTTATCATTATGAACTGTCCTTCTTTACCTGGAAATACTCTGTCTTTAAGTCTATTTTACCTGATATTAATATAGCCATTCCACAATTCTTATGCTTACTGCTTGATGGGCTATCTTTTTACCCAGTTACTTTCAACTTACATTGTCCACTCAGAATCAAATGCAATGAAACTCCTGTTTACTTAAGAGCCTTTTGTGGATTTTAATAGTTTGAATAAAATATTAAAAGTATGACCATCTCTGGATGAATCAATAAGAAGAAATTTCTCAACTAAACAGATAAAATCAGGTGCAGATGGCCTAGTTGACAGAAGTGGCCAGTTCCCTTGACCCATGTTAAAACCTCATCATCTGAACTCTCCATTTCTTTCCCTCCCTCTTCTCATTCACAATTCCTCCTACTCTTCTCACACTTCTGGTGGCCAACTTTTTCTCTTTCTCTCCTGAAATTAAATATTAGCCATGATCTTCTCACCTTCATTCATGATCATTAAGTTTTCTTTATTTGGACATCCCTGTCTCTCCTCTCCAACCAAAAGACTCAAGCAGGAACTACCATTGAGTTCTTTCTTCTCTTGGGACTTTCTCCTCAATACTCCTTTGGTTTCACTTTAAACCCCTTGGTTTGGTACCCTTTCTTTTATGCCTCTTGAAATAGCTCACATTTTTCATGCTCCTTTTTTCCTTGTCAAATCCCTCCATAAAACTACTTCTTTTTCTTGTTCTCCTAGTTTTTTCCTTCTTTCCAGCCACATCAACTCAACTAGATGTCTCACTGTTTATTCAGTTTTTTGTTTATGTCTAAATCAGACAGTCAACGCCTTGAGGCTGGGGATTCATTCTTAGAGTTCCATGCTTTGCAAAATGCCATCTGCACTTACCACACTCTATAAATAATAAATAATCAGACCAAAGAATCAGTAAACTAGTGCCAGATCACTGATTAGCATAAGTACTCAACACATTGAGAGAGTTGCTGCTGCTGCTGCTGTTGCTGACACAAAACCTTTTTCTCCAAGGAAAACAGCAATGAAAAAAAAAAAA
>NW_006375885.1:0-1152 GCF_000327345.1 Myotis davidii | reverse complement strand
GTGTGTGTGTGTGTGTGTGTGCATGTATGCATTTGTGTACGTATGTATATATAGGTGTGCATGTAGGCATGTGTGTATGTATATGTGTGTCTGTATGGGTATGTATATGTATACCTATACATGTATAATTGTGTGTGTGCTGGGGGACCCACCTTTATGGACATTGTACTCTGGCCTTTTTATTCTTTTAGACCCTGTTGCTCTTTCTATGTTAACAAATGTTGCCTAGCAATATGTCTACTCAGATGAAAGGATTCTTATCTTAGGGCTTGAAGAAAATGTGGTTCCGTTTTATTGGCTTTGTGATGATTTACATCCCACTATAAGGGATGTTAACAGGCCTGCCTGTATGTTCAGTGATGCTAACTAGCAGACAATTATCATGGGGCAGCCTCTTTTCAGCATCATGCAATAATGCTTTCTTCTGAAAAGTACCCTTAGCAATTGTTTCATGTTTTCTTTTAGATTCAGACTTTAATACATTAGATTTTCACATATTTATTGAATATTTACTTGCTGTGCCCATCAGGTGTTCACAGAGTCATCTGTTTTTTCCCTTAGGACGATTCTAGTGTCAAATACCAGTATTCAGGTTAAGGTGTCGGGGGCTCTAAGTTGGCTGTTTGCACTTTCCCCATGTACTGTCTCAGTCACCAGTTAGGGGCAGAAGAGGGAAGGAGGAGGAATTATCACCTGTATCAGTGGTGTTCTCATACAAGAAGATCACAAATCTATAGCAAAACTGCAAACTACTTGTCTTCCTGGCATCTTAGAACCTCTAAATACAAATTCTATTCTTATTAAGAAGTCAGTTCATGAAACTCTGTAATTGGAAGTATCCCAGTCTTCCTCCTCCACGAAGGAACTCGTTGTCTTTCTCCCTTTCTATTGCCAGATAAGCTATTTATTTCCTTAAAGCTTGTTCGACACCTTGTGATTTTCCAACTGTTCTCCCATACTCTTTCAGCAAAAGTCAGCTAACAACATCTGCCAACCTGCTCTCCATGCAGGCTGGGTACTGCTTGCGTGGCCTGTTGCCAGCAAGCAGCCTGGATGACATTTTTTTCTCATGGTCCAGGATCTTTCATTGGAAGTCCTCTTTCCTTTCATGGATAACAAAATGGCCATATCTCTTAGCAAGGAGTGTTTTTG
>NW_006375884.1:0-1146 GCF_000327345.1 Myotis davidii | reverse complement strand
TCAGATCTACCACTGGGATCTCCCTGTTTCCTTAAATGTAATCTGGATATAATGATATCTATTTCTTCAGATCCTTGGGAGAATTATATGAGATAATGTCCATAAAACCATCCAAATATGTCTGATTTGTTGTAAGTGCCTCCTCTTATTGTTATTCTCATATTATAGGTAAAGAAAAAGGCTTGGAAGGGTCAGGCAACTTTTGAAGGTCATGGAGCTAGACATAGAAAACAAGAGACAGTACTGAGATACAGGTCTATCCAATTTTAGACACTACTATCAGTTCTCTACACCAGAGCAGGTACATAGCTAATGAGTGTAGGTGTCGGTAAAGGCAATAAATAGTTAACAGAAGAGAAAGAGTCTGCTTTAGAAAGCCTGAGTTTTGTTTAAAGAAATTGTCTTTCATGCCTGGTTTCCATGAATAAAGTTGTGCTTGATTTGTTAAGTAATAAGCAGCAGTGGTTAGGTGAGTAATGTGCCAGGTGATTGCATAAGTCCCTGGGAAGCAGCATATTCTTCTGTTAGGCTGAGAAGGGAAGATAAGGAAGGAATGACTTTGTCTTGCACTGATTAATTGCTTTCTCCAACTATATCTTCAGTTAGATATAATTCTAGAGAACCTTAGATCTAGTATCTTTCCTTAGAAGGTACAGTGAGTCACATTTCAGTAAAAAGGTCCTTGCATTAGCCTGATATGGATAGAATGTCTTAAAAATAGTCCGTACTTGAAATGTTGATGTAACTGATAACCTAGGTATAAATTGTTAGAGTCTAGGTTTTTCTTTAAGTACCGATGTTTTTACTCAAGGATTTTTCTTGCAATACCAGTATGTCCTTTGAAATTGTTATTTTTCTACCTATCCTTTGCAGTAATCCAGAAATAAGAAAGGAAACTTCAATAATTTTTATGCCAGGCATCCATTCCTATTCCTTATACTAGTAATGTGTAACAGAGTTAGAAGGAAATGCTTACTGCTAGAACCATTACCAATTTGTTAAAAATTTAGTTCCACTTTAATGAACATCTGAGCCAGGGATAGAGGTACATAAGACATTTTTTTCTTATCTTGAAAACCTTCGAGTTTGTGGTAAATATATATAAACTAGAGTCCTGGTGCACAAAAATTCGTGCACTGGAGGGGG
>NW_006375883.1:0-1155 GCF_000327345.1 Myotis davidii | reverse complement strand
GTGTGTGTGTGTGTGTGTGTGTGTGTGGTAGCAGAGTGAGAGGATTCAAACAAATAAGAAATATTGATATGCAGGACATGTAAACTCAAGAGTCCAGAGGGACATCAAAACTACAAGTAGATATGCAGAGAGCACAACTAAGAATAAATAATACAAATACCATTTATAAAATGCAAAATTCTAGAAACCAGATAAGGCTATCCTATGCAGAAGTGGCAATGACTTGTGAATTAAAAACAAGGCCTAGGGTTCTGTTAAGGCCCTCCAGTTAAGCTCACCTCAAATCCTTTCAGGAAATTGGCGGAAGCAAGTAATGAATAAATAAATAAAATTTAAATACTTAGCTCAGCTAATCAGGTCAACAGAAGAGACAGGAACTAAAGCAAACTCCAGCAAGTGGCAAAGTAATGTTTGTAAAAGCAGCAAGTGGTTGGAGCTCGTCTCAGTGGGAGGACTATGCGCCCCAGTATTATAGTGTCCTCACTTATCACAACCACCTGGCTTCCTTACTCATGATATACATATGAAACATAAATTGTTAAAACTAAAAATTTTGGAGGGCACTGCAATCCTTTTTGACTAATCACTATGTTTCTGGGCATTTCCCTGATAATTCCTTTGAGTTATAATTGAAACAGATCAATTTATAGAAGATAATACAAGTTTTTTGACCTGTGGATTTCTTTGTGGTTTCGAGTGAACTCGAGGAGGATATCTTCCCACTGTGCTTTCTATGATTGGTCAAAAAACAGTGTAAATTCACAATCTTTGGGCAAAAACTCCCATCAACCACAGTTCTCACACATACATCCATGTACTTCAAGCAAACTTTAAGTTTCAGAATCATTCTGAATGTATTACAACTTTTTAGAGAAATCGGAGTTGGGTTTGTAGCTCAGTTCATCGAGTATTCAGTTAATACAGAAATAGTTACAATTTTGATCTCTTTTTAGAACATTAGTTTTTCTTCTTTAGGTATTTCTTCCCCTGGGGAAGCTGATTCAGTTATTGCATATTATTATTTCTCAGAAGAGAGCAAGAAAATGAGATAGATCAAAGAATCAGTATAAACCCAAATCAAAGTGCATGTTCTACTATAGTGGGCTATTAATTACCGTGGAGCAGAGCACATCCTCACATGTTCAGATATCTGGA
>NW_006375882.1:0-1155 GCF_000327345.1 Myotis davidii | reverse complement strand
AAGGAATAAACATATTCTTGCAACATGAAGGTCCACAAAGCATAGAGCATGCCTCATTTAATCAAGGAGGAACCCCAATTCTGCCAAGCATATCTCAGCAGATCCCAAAATACAGCATGGACCAGCTGTTGTGGGCTGCCCCAAAGAGAGATCCTTATGTGTGTTCTAACTGAATATGATTAAAAGTGGTGAGGCATTTAAGGTCTGGGCTGCCTATGCACAGGTATGCCAAAGTCCTTTAAAAATGTTCCAGAGATGGCATCAGAGCCTCAATTTACATGGCTGCACTAGCATCGCACTGCATCATTCTGCTTTTGATGTAATGTTCATGGGCTTTAGGGGACCAATTGCTGACCAGATGCAAGAAAACAGGGCCCTAAATGGAGGTTTCACTGGAGGTGCCTACTAATAAGAGAGGAATTGGAATAAACAACAAAATCTAGAGATTGCTGGATTTAGCCCCCAAAATGGGATTTCTACAGAATGATTGTCCATGACTCAAATTATTAAAAGTGACCAGCACAAAAATTTATTAGACTTTTTGAAGTTCACTGGGTGCTCTACATTTAATCCATTTAATAATCACAATCATAAAATAAGGTAATTATTATTCCTGTTTTGCTGAGGAAAAACAGGGAAGCTCTTTAGTAATAGTGAACCATTTATGGCTAGGCGCTGCTCTATATGTTTAAAATTAATCCACTTAGACATTACAACATTGAAGTAGATACTGTTGTAGTCTTTATTTTACAGATGAGGAAACCTAGGCACAGAGAAGTCAAGCAAATGTCCCAAGATCATAAAATGATCATGTGATGGAGGTAGAAAACAGAGCCCAAACTGTCTCAGCCTGAACCCTTTACCACCCCACCATGCTGCCTTCTTTGCTAGGTAACTTGCCCAAAGCTACAAAACCATGGAGCCTGTGATTTTCCCACCTCATCACTGACAAGAAAATGGGGATCTTGAGTTATGATGTAATTTAAAAGATGCTGATTTATTTTTCTAAAGTGAACAAGACAGTTGGAAAGACCTCAGGAAAGCTATTTCCAAGCATTTGTAAATGTTCCTGAGATTGATCCTAACTCTAGCTATAACTGAGATAGAAGTCAAGTTTTCCCTGGATCTCAGCCTCAACTCTGCACTCTTTTTATA
>NW_006375881.1:0-1155 GCF_000327345.1 Myotis davidii | reverse complement strand
AGATGATCCAGGGGTCCAGGTGGACCCCTGTCATTCCAAGGGTCCTGCTCAGAGGGAGGCAGGAGGGTCAGAGACTGAGGGAAGGAGACGTCCCCGGTCAGAGAGCGGGATTTGAAGAAGCTGCCGCACTCCCTGACGATGGAGGAAGGGGCCACAAGCCAAGGAGGGCAGGGGACCCCTCGAAGCTGCCCAAGGTAACAAGACGGATTCTCCTTTACTGCCCCTCCCCTCCCCCGGGAGTGCAGCCCTGCGAGCACCTTGATCTTAGCCAATGAAACTGACTTCAGGCTTCTGGCGTCCTGACCTGTAAGATAATACACTGTCTTGTTAGAAGCCAGGAAGTGTGTGGTCATTTGTTACAGCAGCAACAGGAAGGTAATAATACTCTCACTTTAGAGGAGGACTCGATGCAAACTTCCTGGGCAAAACAGCACCCAATCCCAGTCTTGAAGGGCATGAGCTAGGGGAGGGGAGGAAGGTCAGATCAAGGACATGGCTGGAGAGCTGGGTAGGTCCAATTAGTTTGGAGAATGCATGGTGTCCAGTGGGGATGAGCCTGGGATGGGCATGGGAAGTGGGAAGGCGCCATGTCCTTCAGAGGGGACTAACAGCCTGAGGGACCCTCCCGTGCCACCATGGCCTCGCCAAACCTGTGCCCAGTCCACACATGTGTCCAGGATGTGGGTGTATGCATGTATATGCGTTTGTACCAGTGTGTGCATGCGTGTGTGCATGTGCATTTGTGCCTTCCCGGGCATGTGTGTGCATGCGGTGTGGGTGGAGGTGTGGGTGAGGGTGTACGCTCTGCACCCTCACCCAGCCAAGCAACCCCTAGATTTCTGCTCACTCATGACTAAGAACCTCACTCAGATCAGAAATCATCAATGCCCCTTTTTTTTCCCTGTCTTTTTCCCCTTACTAAGTATTGAGCATCTGTGGAGGCAGAGACTGGGGACCGGGGACCGTGTACCCCAACTCCTCATGCAGGGCTGCCGTAGTTGGTTGTATGAAAACATTTATTGATGCACAAGGTGAAGCAGGATTCAGAGACAGTGAGGCATCAGAGATTCTCTGCATAAATATGGCCCAAGTCCCAGGTCAACACGTGGAAAGTCTTTAGAGTCGGCTAAGAAGATGGTTCCAACAGTCTCTGGG
>NW_006375880.1:0-1155 GCF_000327345.1 Myotis davidii | reverse complement strand
TTTTTTTTTTATTGACTTCTCATTTCCTGAAGCTCTTCGCTTCCTATGTTATGATTTTCTTTTCACTTTACTTTCCTAAGAAAGGGTATATGAGTTATAAAGTCTTTTTGAGTCTTTGATTGTGTTATTACTCACTTAAATTTATGTAACCATTTGGCTGGGTATAAATCTCTAGTTTGAAAGTGATTTTTTTTCAAAATACTTAAAGCCATTTTCCATTGTCATCCAATTTCTTGTCTTGGTATTCAGAAGTCTGAGACCAATTTGATTCCAAGTTCTTTGTATATGACCTTTAATTTTCTGTGGAAGCTTTGGGATATTCTCTCTATTCTTTGAGTTCAGAAATTGAATGCACTGCACTCAGAACTTGATAAATCCTTTAAATTGAAGACACTTGCTTTTTAGTCCTGTGAAATGTTCTAGTCTTACATTGATTTATAATGTAAGGATTCCCTAAAGTTTGATCTGTCTTTTCTGTTCTACATGAATGAAGGGAAGGCAATTAATGTTTATTGTACAGCTACTATGTTTTAGTCATTGAAATAGACACTTTGCCTGTGCTATTTATTTTATCTTCCTAGAAAACCTTCAAGACAGCTGTTGGCATTAATAGCTTATAGGTGAAGACTCTGTGATTCAGAATAGTGGAACATTTTTTCCCAGCTATTAAACAGATACCCAGCTATTAAACACCAACATTAAACAACAAGTTATTCAACATCACAGTCAAAATTCAATCTAAGTCTGGACAACTCGGTCTACTAAATGAACTTCCCCAAATATGTTCCTTGGAACACCAGTGTCTCTTGCATTTCTGCAGTTTAATATGCTTAGGAAATGCTGGGAAAAATGTATGTCTTAGTTATAGAATTTCTCAGAGTTGTTGATATCCTAAACTGCGCTCTGAGTCTCTAAGGAGGAGATTGTCATCATTTCCCAGAGTAGATGGATGCAATATTGAAGCTGTGCCTTGAAGGGGAGGAGAATTAGAGGATGAGATATTAGATCTGGTTGCTGCCTAGCAGGCCATTCTTGCAATGGACTCTGTGGTTCTTTCTATAATACCTTGTCTTCTCCATCCCACTCTTCCTTGTTTCATTCCACTGGCTTCTCTTGCTCTCTAATCCACTAAGCACAGCATCTTTTTATTTTTTT
>NW_006375879.1:0-1155 GCF_000327345.1 Myotis davidii | reverse complement strand
TTTAAGTGCTTATTTCCTTAGGAGGAGGTTAAACTTAGTGTCAAGTGTTGAGTGAGGTTTGACTGCTTTTCCAGGTGCCAGGGACATCTTTGTAAACACAGGAGTTGGAGACGAATACAATTCATTTATTCATGTATAAACCTTTTCACATGTGCCTGGACTGAGGAGTCAGAAAGGTCTGAGCAAATCCCAACATGATTTATAAAGAGGCTTCCCCTCCCACAGTAAGACCCCAGACATGTAAGGTGGATGCAGGCCGAGGCAGTGGGAGAAGCACTTCCTCTACCAACCATTCTAGGAAGGCCTAGGAAAGGTCCATTGAAAAGATAATCTGCTCAATAAAAGCCAAAAAGTTCCCTTTGGAAAGAAGAAAAACTTTTTTCTGCTAATGCATGCAATTGCCTGTAACACCTTAGAACAATAAAAAAAATTATATTTGTGTTCAGCATAAGAGGGAAGGAACAAAGAAATGGTTGGGATGAGACATAGACCTTTTTTGCCTTTAGTGGTATACTTTTGAAACTAAAGGTTTCTAGGGACCATACGATCATTCTTTCCTCTTAAAATTTGCCCTTGGATGAGCTAACACTCCTACTTCAGTTGTTTACCCTCCGAAGCCCCCTGCCAGAGAGTAAAAGTTGAATGTTTCCACATAACTTTTATTTGTGAATAGGACTGTTTTCCAAAAACTTTCTAAGGGTAGACCCTTTTTTTATCATAAATGACACTGACAACCATCAATTTATTTTATATACTGGATATCCAAAGGAAACAACTTTATTTTAATAATTTGTTATTGTGGTAAAATATACATAACATAACATTTACTACTTTAACCATTTTAAGTGTATAGTTCTAATGCATTAAGTAAGCACATTCATGTTGTTGTGCAGCCATCACTACCATCCATCTCCACAACATTTTTTCCAGCTTGATTAAGATATATTTGACATATAACATTGTGTGAGTTTAAGTTGTACAACATGTTGATTTGATACACTTTATATTGCAAAATGATTACCACCATAGCTTAGCTAACAACTTCATCATGTCACATAATTACCATTTCTTTTATGTGGTGAGAATATTTAAGATACCCTCTTAACAACTTTCAAGTATATTATACAGTATTATTAACTATAATCACCATACTGT
>NW_006375878.1:0-1155 GCF_000327345.1 Myotis davidii | reverse complement strand
AAAAAAAACAAACCTGTTTTTTTCATTCCACTGATGGTACAGGTGATGGCCTTGCTCACACAGCAGTGAGTAGTATATAGGTAGTCTTTTAAGAGTTCAGTTATGGAAAGACATATCAAAATCCCCTTCCCGACTCTGATCTTCATCACTCTTAGTTCTTATAAAACTAAATGGGCTATGTTTGCACTAATAAAGCAAGCCCTTGCTGTGTGAAAGGTCTAGAAAATTATACTAGGAAGCAAGTGGTATTGTTAGCCAGTTACTGCCACACATGGACTTCAAAGGTGCTGCTAACATCTCTTCAACTTCTCCAGTAAGTCAATGGTCATCTATTGCTTCATAACAATAATACCCCGACTAAAGTGGCTTAAAGAAACACACATTTATCTTCGCATAGTTTCTGTGGATCAGGATCCTGGCTACAGATGACCTGTGACTCCTGAGTCAGAATCTTAAGAGGCTGTGGTTCAGGTGTAGGCCAAGCCCAAGATCTTATCAAAGGCTGAGCTAGAACAGAATCTACTCCTAAGCTCCCTCAGGTTGGTGTATGATTTGGTTTCTTGTCTGTAGGACTGAGGGTTTCATGCTGTTTGCTATCTGGAGGCCAACCTGAGCTCTCATAGGATGCCTCACTTCACTGTTAAGTGGGCTCCCATGTAGAAGCTTGCTTCTTTAAGCCAGCAATAGAAAGACAGTGTGAGTCAAGCAAAGTGCCAACAAAATATTATGATATAATCATGTGATCATGCACATAATCATATACATTTCCTCACCTTTGTCATATTCTATCAGTTAGAAATATTCCCCACTAAATCACTATGCCTACACTAAAAAAAAAGGAATTACACAAAGGCATGAATACCAGAGGGTGGGAATCATGGAGTCACTCTTAGGTTCAGTACAACCTATATGCACTTACAGTATATTTTGAATGTCAGAGAGTGGCTATTAGATGGTGGGCAGGTGATGTTCTAAGCAAGGTGAATAGGTCCATGAACAGAACAGTCATAGGGCTTATGTTATAAATGAGAGAAAATACAGTAAAGGTTCTATTTTTATATTGATAATTGATGTGAAATTGAAGAAGAAAGAAGGAGGAGGAAGAGAGGGAGAGAGAGAGGAGGAGATGGATGAGTGGGGTAAGTGAGAAGAATG
>NW_006375877.1:0-1155 GCF_000327345.1 Myotis davidii | reverse complement strand
AGACTGGTTAAGAGCTGGCAAAATATGTGTATTAATGACATCAATAGGCCCCAAATGGAAGTGAGCTTTGGCTTACAGTTAGAAGGAACAATTAGGCTCTGCTCTGCAGAGTCTCAGCACCTGCTCTAGTTCTTAGCACATTGTGTAGGTTTAATAAATATTTATTTTGGGTGAGTGAAGGTATAAATGGGATATAAAGGTACTCACCTGAGATCATTGTATCAGTTAGCTGTTGCCATAGTAATGCTGCATAACAAACTGCCCCAAAACTTAGTGACTTGAAATAAGATTCATTTATTCTTGCTCATAGATTAGGAAATGAGCTGAATGGCCTCTATCATGTGAATTCATTTAGGGGCACAAGAGAAGCTCTTATAGAGATGAGAAAAGCATGAGGGCAAGCAGAAGCTTATACTTAAGGTGGGTCTTCAGAATTTTCACATTGTCACTTCCATCCACATTCCACTGGGCAATACATATCACCTCACTAATCCCAAAGGTAAGGGTTGGAGAAGTACCCTATGCCCACAGTATAAGGGGAAGAACTATGAAGTTACATGGCAAAGAACATGATTCAGGGACGGGTGAGGAAATGAGGCCCAAAATTTGATCTGCCATGGTCATGTGGCAAGCCGGGGTCAGGTCTGGAGTTTATTCTAAGTTTTTCCAGTTCCAATAGTCTATATTTCTTCCTCTACTCCAAATTCTTCATGTGCGATCAAAGACAGTTTTACCATCCATGTGACTCCTTGTCTCCAGGGCAGATGTTATATTTTCATCCTTTAAAAAACCTGATATTCTGCTTTTAAAATTTCTGTTATTTATCTCATTGAATGATTGTCATTTTTGTGGTACTGGACTGCAATCAATCCACATGACTTGGCTCTGTCCTAGAGTTGGAGGTGTAGTCTCATGGAGGTTCAAAGAATCTGTTAGTCTGCAAATATTTTTGCTTTAATCGTGGACCGTCTCAGTTACTAAGAACCTGGGATTCTGCTGCCAACGGCTGAAGCACAGAGAATGGAAGTTTCAGTCCTAGTACCTTGGGGTTTGGTTTCCAACTGTGACAGAGGTTCTTTGCTGCTATCAAAATCTACCATTGCCCTTTTCAAAAAAAGGTTCATGTTGGAAGCCGATCCACCCTGGCTGTTTGAG
>NW_006375876.1:0-1155 GCF_000327345.1 Myotis davidii | reverse complement strand
TTGATTTTGGTAATTTCTTCACAAGTGTGTACACATATATCAAAATTTGCCAGATGGTGTTCTAAAATATGTGCAATATATTATATACGGTTTCATCTTAGTGACGTCTTAAAATAATTTTGTAAAGAAAAAAATATGGTTAAAAATGGACTGATGGGATAGGATATTGGTAAAACTAACTCTTTTTGTATGCACAACACAACATGTCATCAGTTTACATTTATATCTGTATCTCTTCATGCTATCCAATGACACCCTAAGAAAGCAAATAAGGATGCTACTAAAAGACCTATATATTTTGAATCCAGATATAGCAAATCATTTTGAAAAATCTTAGTGGTTTTCCCTATAGGGTCAAAGTTTTCCTAACATGTGACTATTTGATCATGACTTACCAGTCTAGGAAATAATAAATCCCTAATTACACAGAAGGCCATAGAATAGAATTTGCTCCCCACTCCCTCCATAATACTGATAATACCTAGGGTCTTTAGATGATAGCGAAATATTATTAATTCCAAGAAGGAAAGTATTTCATGCCAACATAGATGCAATCATGCATGGTAGAGTACAGAGAATTTAGAACAAGCCTTGGTTTAACTGAACATTTACAGCTGTTCTTGAAGTAGGACATTTGTAAGAAAATAGGAGAGGAGTCTAACTATAACACTTGGGGCTGGCCTGAACTATGTCTAGATTGGGGCTGGATATTCCATGTTCCATGAATCAGCAAATTATCAGCAGGACAAATTTATTTATATTGACTGCTCTCAGCCAAAGTGTTTGAGATAAAATAGTATATTGACAGTCAATAGTGAGTATTTGGGGTATTGCATTGGTCTAAGTAATATATTATTGATCTACAGTTAACTGGTCTGAAGGTTAAACTTCTAGGATTTCTCTGTCTCACACTCTGGCTGTATCAGAGGTTCCTGACTCATCTTTAGCCAGAATAATAGGAACAAACCCCGTGTTACAATATGTGGCTGCAAATACAACAAAATTAGTGCCTCTATATTTGCTTTGCAGATTGTTCTTGAATTATGGCCCCACAGTCATGCATTGTTCACTTGAAGTTTCTATATTGAGAGAGAACTATAAAAACACACTCATTTACACTGAAACTTGGTCCAAAGGTTCTCATAACTATTTTTT
>NW_006375875.1:0-1155 GCF_000327345.1 Myotis davidii | reverse complement strand
TTTTAGGCGATCATTTTATCTTCTGAATTTGTTTCTGTAATAACGTGACACCAAATTTAGTTTTGGCAACTTTCAATGCAGGAGTGCGGAAGGTATGAATGTGGCTAGTGGTGCAACAGCTTCCCGTCAGTTTGTACCCAAGTCCTAATGAGTCCTCAGAGAACAATGAACATATTTCAGGTCCCCGCTCTCTAGAACGTGATGTCACATCTTGTTTCTGTGGCCCTGGCCACTGTGCAGAGGAGAGAGTGAGCACACCAACGCACCACGTACCTTCTGCCTCTGGGAATGCGTCATCCTCAGTCTCACCAAAAGGGTTCGTCCGCCTGGGGGAGCCAGAGTCAGAGTCACTTCAGGTCAGGGTGGGGACACTCAGCACTAAGCTCTAAGGCAGAATGGCAGCAGCCTCTGGAGGGGCCAAATTTACGTTCATTTCTCCCAGAGGCCTCCCGCAGCACATACCTGCTCCCTCTGTTCTGATCAAGGAATTCTGTCGCAGGAAGTACGATATCGAACTGAATGGGTGTTCCAGGCGCAATTAGTTCTTCATCTTCAGGTACACTGACTGCTGCTTTGGGAACAGTGTTGTCATTTTTCACCTCTGAATTTTCCAGGTTCTGGCTGGAGTATAGGAGAGAGGAGGGGAAAAACAAATCCCTTTTAATCTTACGCCTTTACAATCCAGTGAATAGTGTTGAATGCTGATGGAGGCTTCCGTCAGGCCTTCACACCATTCTACACGTATTCTCTGGAAAACTTCATTCCTTGGCTGAAATCCTTCAGATCTCACCACTACCTACAGGTGGCTCTGCTGCAGAGCACTCTGCACTGCTGTCCTGCTCATCGCATTACAACTGGTTTCCTGTTGGTATCTGTCTCCCTGGGAGACAGATTTTGAGGGCAGGGGTTATAGCTAAATAATATTTATTACTTGGTACCTAGTAGTAGTCAGAAATGTTAACGGAATGAATAATATTTCTTGGCCTAGCATTCAACCACAACCTGGCTCTCATTTCTCTGGAGCCTCCTTCTCCACTCCCTTAATACGTGCCCCACCCCCCGTCCCCCATAGTTACAGCAAGCACACCATATGCTCTTCCTCCCTGTCTCCATCCCTATTACGCTGCTCACCCAACCCTCTTGTACTTCAAACAC
>NW_006375874.1:0-1155 GCF_000327345.1 Myotis davidii | reverse complement strand
ACTGAATTACACTCCCGGGCCAGGGAAATTCTGCGGAAGCTCAGTTGCTCTGATTACACAGGACACCTGGGAGCTTTGTAGCCCTTCACCCAGTGGGCTGCTCATCCTCATTAGCTTTAGAAATCTCTCCCGACCTGGCCATCTTCTTATTTCTCAAAAGCACGTCGGGGCATTTCGTCTCCAAGGAGGCATCTATATTCCTCATTCTGACAAGACACACCAACTCTTTCTCATGGATCACTAGATGTTCAGTGACAAGTACTGCTATTTTTTTCGAGTTTCAAATAAAGCCGTGTCCATAGGAGCCCATTCAGACTATATGTCTTCAGCCTGCTTATAATTTCTTTGCAATAATACTTGCTCCACACTAGACTACCCAAGGACGCACAACTGGGGATCAGCAGGATAAAAACTAGAACCCAGCTCTCTATTAATTTATAGCTCTTTTCATAGCAAATAAGGCCTTGGCTGCTGGCAACAACATTTATTTAATATATGGACATAAATTACACTCTCAGGATATATGAGTCATAAAACAGGAAAATGACAGAAAGCATCTGGTTTATTATGTTTCTGTATTGTTCAGTTTCACTGAGGATTTTCAGCTTTTGATAGAGAGACGTGTTGTTGAGAATCCACAATGAAGAGATAATTTTGCTTTGTGTTTTGATTGAGCTGAAACATTCATCTACCTTGATTTTAAGCTCAAAAGCCCCTAAAGTGATCAGCAGCTGTTTATTCACGAGGGTACCTCCTCTCTGAATACGGAACAAAATATAGTTGCCTTTACAATTTCACAAAGGTAATAGGAGAAACTGTGGTTCTTTGTGGTAAAACAACACATCCCAGCATGAGAAATCCGATTAGCACAGCTTTGCTGAGTTGTCTTAATAATCAATATACCTCATTTCATAAATGATCTGGCTCCTGAATTCCATTTTGTAAATTGTTCTCAATTCACCTTCTGATCCATTTTATCATAATGTTTTGTAGATACTGATATTGACCACAAGCTTGTCTTTAAAATCTAGTATAATATATGTAGTATAAGAAAGAGAAAACATAACTGGTTTCTTTTTCTCCCTTATCTAGGATAGTACCAAGAATATTTGCTAAAAGGAAAAATTAATTTATCTTAAATATCTGATGAATAGT
>NW_006375873.1:0-1155 GCF_000327345.1 Myotis davidii | reverse complement strand
TTTTTTTTTTTTTTATAAAGAGATTTCACCATTGTGATCTCATCTATACCCAATTACCTCCCAGCGGCCCTGCCTCCTAGTACCATCCCATTGGGGATTAGGGCTTCAACATACAAATTTAGAGGACAACATATACATTTTGGAGAGGAAACATTCAGTCCATAACAATGTTCTTATGAACATCTTCAATGAGAGAAAATTTGTATGAATAATAATCATTTCCTTTAACTGAGCATGAATGATGTATGCATGAGTTTTATGTACATTATCTCATATTATCTCCATAGTAACACCAACAAGTACATATCATTAGCCATTTGTAATCAAGAACACTAGGATTCAGAGAAGTTAAGTAATTTGCCTAAGGTCACACAGCTAGTAAACAGCATAGCCCAGATTTGATCTGAGTGACTCCAAAGCCCAGCTTTGATGACTATACATACTGCCCTATCTTTGAATGTAGATTAAAGTTTGAGAAACAACATGTGGTTAATAGCTGAATGTCTTCACCTACTCACATAATTTATGTCACTGATGGGACTTCTCTGGGCATTTCTTTAGCTCACAGAGAATTCTAAGAGTGGGAATGTTAGGCACAGTACAGGTCAGTGGAATGATATTCAGAAGAGAAGGGCCTCATCAGCCTTTTGAAATCATGCCTTTATAAAAGCAACTGCCTTGTGCATCTGTGGTGCCCACATTGGGCCGACTCCATTCTCATCTAACCCAATGTGTAGCATGTTGGGTCACAATAGTGCTCACTGTATTATCTCATTCTGTCTTCCCACCATGCCTATGAGCTAGGTTGGTACTGTCATTATCGTCATTTTAGAGATGAGAAAACTGAAGCACGGGTAGGTTGGACAGCTTCGCTAAGTTTTACCCAGTAAGTGAAGAAGAGACTTAGGGCTCAAAAGTAGGCATTTTTGTTTTTATCATGAAGGAACAAATCACACACATCTCTTGTGTGCTATCATAGCCTGTGTCAATTCAACACAAAGAGCTAAAAAGTCATCTGTGCATGTTTTACCTCACCTATTAGGTTCCCATCCATTATCCACAGTTCCATCTCCTTATGGCTCTATTCCCTCATTGATTAATTCATTTAATAAATACTTTTGAAGCCTATCACTTGGTGCCAGCCACTGCACTAGG
>NW_006375872.1:0-1155 GCF_000327345.1 Myotis davidii | reverse complement strand
GATGGTGTGTGATTTTTGTCCCATTATATCAACGGTGTACATATTACCTTTGTGATTTACCACTGTTGATGTTGATCACCTGACTGAGATAGTGTTTGTCAGGCTCTTAACTGTCAAGTTACTTTTTTAAAACCCCTATTCCCGGTGTGCTCTTTGGAAAGAAGTATTGTTTCTCAGTGTGGCCCACAGACAGCCTGCATAACTAGCGCTTGAAATGCTTGTGAAAATGCGGATTCCTGGACTACATCTTGAGTCTGAAACTGTTATCTGTGTAAGTGAAGTTCTTGGGGGGCCTCAGGTGAAGGAATTTCCAGAGGCCCCCACAGGAGGATGGGATTTCCTGGAAAACTTTATTGATGATGTAAGATAAAGTGGGTTCCCCACTAAGGTCCCATCTCTCTGTCTGTCCTGCTATGGAAGAAATCCAATCTTGTCTTTAGTAAGATCAGAATTAAGACAACTGTCCAGAGTGCCTGCCCCACATTGAAGTCCTGTCCAGTTCAGAATCTGACTAGCTTAGCTTTTGTTCCCAGCTGCAGTGGGGGGTCCACATGGTCATGGACCACATGGATGCTTAAGGCCACATGCTGGTGAATATGGGTCACAGAGCAAGAGAGAGTAAAGGGGAACCAGAAGCAAAAGCAAGGGAACACTGGGGATTTTAACCTTTCAAGATTGCATGTGCTTGCAATGGCTTCACCCTTCTAGACAATGAACCCCCCACCCCAGGCTAGACTGGCAGGCAGACACCCTCCCTGCATCACCCTGACTTCACTGAGCATAGTCCTACCTCCTGCTTTGTTCAATCCCTTCCCCGTGATCTGCAGGGAATGACCAGTGGTTCCCTGGGGAGTGTGAAGCTGTTGTTTCCTGATGAAGCTGTCCAGATGACCATACTCACAATATCAGGCCTCCCCTTTGTTCCCTTCCTCTAGTAGTATTAATAACCAGCTAATTATGACAACAACACCATAAATCTAAAGAATCGATGCAATTAACAATGTGCTAACATTCAAGAATAATGACTGCAGAGATTAGAATACTCAAAAATGCTTTTTTGGAATCTGAGGAATCCAGAAAAGTTTAAAAAAAAAAAGTACCACAGATTAAAAAATAAAATGGAGTTATTTAACTGCCCTGGTCTTGGGTAAGAGA
>NW_006375871.1:0-1155 GCF_000327345.1 Myotis davidii | reverse complement strand
AGATGTAGAACTTTCAGTTGTAAAACTGGTAAAGTCCCTGGCAAACCTAAAGGATTTCCACTGAGTATTTGTAATGATCAAATGGATTGAGGAAGGAAAGATGTCCCTCTGCTGAGATACCAAACCTCCATTCCCCACCAGACAGAAGCCCTCATTAACCACAGCCAGAAATGACAATGTTGTTTATCACACATGCTGCTTCTTTCAAGAGTTATCACCAAATCTTCTCCTGTCTGCAGTCAGAGAAATCTGACTGCCAGTTACCTTCCAGCTCAAAGACTTTGAGTAAAAAAGAGAAAACACATTTCCAGCTTGGACACTCAGCAATCTTAATTAAGATAAGCGTGTTTATAAATATTCAACCTGTCAATAAAGTTCCATCACCTCCTGTTTGCTTATAGAGCAGCTCCATTGCAGAGACTGGGTCTAGAGCACCAGTTGGGCCGCAGACTGCTGTAAATACCATTAACCCTGAAGAAAGGTTGTATCCCCAGGGCCAGAAGCAAATTTGCAAATCTGATGGGGGTAAACAAGCCTCACATTATTCAACACAGAAAGAGCAGCAGCTTCCAGCGAAAGCATCCCTTGCTGAGTCTGGAAGCCTGGATGGCCAAGCCCAACTCTATCACGAAGATGTAGACTTTCAGAGAAGCATTTGGCATGTGCTGGCCTCAGTTTCCTCCACCTGAAAAATGAAACCATGGACTCAGCCCTTTCAGAAGTCTTTTCAGCTCTAATGAAGTGGCCCATCCCTAAAGATGAATGAAGACTGGGAGCATGGTGATGGCCAACTGTGCAGGCACAAGATAGGCACAGATTTTATGCAAGTCTTGGAAGTTCTGGTGACAAGGCGCTCACTATGGGCCACAATGTGAAGTGGTCACCAAAGAAGATGCAGCAAGGCTTCAACTTGAATTCTGAGGTATCTGCCTGCAGAGACGCTGTTGGGTCTCCACCCAGGCAACCTCAGGGTCTCATTGCCATTTGTTACAGACTAAATTCCCCCTCCCCCCCTCAAATAATCGATAGGTTGAAACCTTACCCTCCAATGTGATTATATTTAGAGATAGGGCCTTAAAAATAGGTGGTTATGGTTAAAGGAAGCCATTAGGGTGAGACTCTAATCCAATATGACTGGTATCCTTATAAGAAGAG
>NW_006375870.1:0-1155 GCF_000327345.1 Myotis davidii | reverse complement strand
CATTAGGAAGGTTGAGAACCACTGCTTAAAGGAGTCTGTGAAAAGTAAATTATATAACATGCATACATGAAATATAGCTTTTAGTATCATGAGAATAAAAGGATCCCATGCTCCTAGGAAAAGATTGACCTTTGGCCACAAAAACGAGTAATCACTGGAAACAGTTTTACACCTGTCCTCAGTGTAAGTGGCAATTTACTTTAGGAACTGTTTCTGAAACTTGGCTAATCGGTGATAGCCTTATGCTTCTAAACGTCAGTCAATGAGCAGCAACTAATAATTCAGTAACTCGTCTCCTAAAGTTCAGTGAGTCAGCCAGTCTAGCTTCTGTAACCCACCTACACAGGTTAATTAGGTCCACCAATTGCTGGACAGGCCCACTTCTAAAATCCACCCATACTGGGGGCCCCACCGTTCCCCAAGCCCAGAAAGCTGAGCTCTCTGCTCTGCTCAGAGAGACGCTTACCCGGTTCTCCCTCATGGGGCACGTAATAAACTCAGCCTTTATTGTTTGTTTCAGATATTGAACAGTGGGCGTTACCTTGACAAGTGTCTGACATATGGGAAACATTCAACAATTTTAATAATACTGTTGCTGCTGCTGTTGCTTCCACAGTTATTAATAATGGCACTAATGGTACAGAGTGCATTGAGATTGCTCTGCCCTCCTCGGTAATCAGGGAATAGTACTTACAACAACAACAACAACAACAAAAGAATAGGAAGAAGTGATTTGGGATTTCTATCAGTCACTTTGGGAAAACTTGGCTATGTAACCCAGAAGGCTGGTGGAAGACAGGGTGCTCAGCATTATTAATTTTCAGGAAATTCACTCAAACTTATATAACTAGAACTTATGAAACTCTACGCAAACCAAATGGGGTTCTTGAGAAATTAATTTGTAAAATATGAGAAATGATTGACTTTCACCCTCAGCTGGGAATGGAAGATCCTCCCGCTTTTCCTCTGGGGTGGAGAAAGCTTTATATGCATCCACTGCTAACCCGCCCAGCTTCTCAGAATGAAGTGAATATTAGAAGGTCAGAAATTCAGGTGACCTGACCTTTGCTTTGCACTTTTATTCCAGGTGATTGAATAAATGAAGAGTCATCAGTCACTTTGTTATCAGAACTGGGATTTATCTCTGATCTGCTT
>NW_006375869.1:0-1155 GCF_000327345.1 Myotis davidii | reverse complement strand
GTGCACTGGGCCTCTAGTAGGAAATAATGACATAAAAATAGAACAATCTTTATCATTCCATATTTTTACATGGTAACATATAGTAAAAGCATAATATTACACAAGTGGTTAATGTTGTTGATGGGTTGTTGAAACTACATATTCAATCTTAAATGTGACTAAATTATTTGAAATTGAAATGTTGAAGTCTGACTTTCAGAGGAGTAAAATTGAATCATTTAAAGGTAACAGTGCCCAGGATAGCTTTTCTTAATCAAAATTCTCATTAAGCAAAATTAACATGTTACAGCATGACTTATTTTAATCTACTGCTGCCGTCAATGCTGAAAACTGTATGCATGCAAAAGAAAATGTTGTCTTTTACTGTCTTCTTTCTACTGATATTCTTCCCAGAATCAAAGGAAAAACACTGGAAATGTAAACAGTGTGGACTGTTAAACAAATTTATATCCAACATTATTGAAAATGTCCATTTCGTGCGTTACTGAAAGGAAAATTACAGTCTTAAAGAAAAAGCAATTGTTCCTGGTAGGGCAATAATTTATTGCAAAGCACACAGTCTAGTGAATATGGCCATTTGCTGGAAAATCAGGTGAGATTTGTGTTTCATGACTCATCATGTTCACTCTTGCTCCAGAGCCAGTCCTGAACACCTAGCATCATCCCAGTGGAGCATCACAGTCCTCTCAGCTCACCTGTGTCATTTCTCTTCTCAGCCCCATCTCCCACTCCCACTGATTCAAAGTGCACAGGAAACTCACCTCTTGGCTTTCTGATGTGTGCAATATCTGTTTTTTGTTTGTTTGTTTGTTTACAAAGTCTTTGCTCTTCGGACTAGGCCACTATATATGCAAATAAAACAATTCTCTACACTGTAAAGGATTCCCTCTTTATCCGTTGATGTGAGAAATGTCTAAACCTGTAAAGAACTTTTATAAGAGTTTATTTGAGCCAAACCTTGCAATAATTGCTGGGAAGCAAGCTCTTAAATGCTCTGGAGAAGGACAGTTGTGCAGTTTCTTTTATGGGTTTAAAATTAGGGAGGGAACATTTTACATGAAGGAGGGAGAAAGCAAGGTGGGGATTGGATTAGAGGATAGCTAAGATTATGGGTTTTTTTCCAGGGTGGTTATGCCTTTGAGGGGTATTACTTCT
>NW_006375868.1:0-1155 GCF_000327345.1 Myotis davidii | reverse complement strand
CCACAGGTTGAGAACCACTGATCTAGACTATATTGAAGGCAAAGACCTTCATATCCCATCCATGTGGACAACTGCAACCAGCTCAGCGGCAGTCTGAGAATGAATGGAAAAAAATAAAAAGACTAAATGCATGAACTGAACATGCCCAAAGGTGATTGTCAAGACATCAGCACAGGTAAGATTGGAGAAGGTACTTTCTTTCATGACCCTCACTGAAGCTGCTTCCCTTTGCAGATCACTGATGACTTCATCACAGAAGAAAACTAGAGGGAGCAGCGCTGAATTGCGTAATAGGTACCACAGTGGTCCATTATATACTGATGTGATGATAACAGTGGCTATTATCAGAAGGGGTAAATGATACACATAAAATCTACTTGGATGCCTGGTGAACCACAAGAGCTAGTAAGGATAGCAGGGAAAGTTACGCCTGAGAAATAATATGATGCCTGGGGAATGTAGGTCAGAGGTGGGAATTGTCTCTACCACACCCACTCTTTTCATGAACAATGTCTGAGCTGACTGCACACACACAAACACACAATCTGTGCTCGGCCTGGCTGGAGCACAGACACAGCCCCACCCACAGTCCAAGGGGAGTGATAAGGCAAAGGGCAGTGCAATGGGGACATATTAGTAGTGTGGTAAGAATCTCTGTATCCTAATGGTTTAGGAGGCAGGTCACTCAAAGAAATTAGGGAGGTTCCAAAACTTTGAATTAGACCCTAAATGGATGGATGAGATCTAGCCACATAAAACTTAAAGAGAGGAAAAGAGTATTCTAGCCTAAAGAGGCAGCAGGAGCTTGGAGTCTATTATTTTTCCTATCATCACTTGGAAATGGCTATTTCCATTTCAGTCTGTTTCTCAGCTCTCTCGAGCAGTTAATGATTTGTGAAATACCTAAATGCACCAGAGCAGCTACTACCTTAAATAATTGCTTTGTATGCTTTGTAATACAAATAAACCACACTACCCGAAAAGCTGGACTGTACCTTCTCTTTCTCAAGAGAATTAATGAGATCAGTCCTTGAGCTCTAAAAGAGTAGATGTTAAAATAATTCAAGAGTGCATTTCGAAGAATTGAACGTACACAGAGGACCTATGCTTGACCTAGAAAGAAAGATGGAGAAGGAAACATGGGCATTTTTTTTT
>NW_006375867.1:0-1154 GCF_000327345.1 Myotis davidii | reverse complement strand
CTGTTCAAGGCTACAGGACTGTATAAAAGGAGGGGAAGGGCTGTATTCTGGCATCTACCCATCATTTATCACATATTTCTATAAGAAAATCTGCTCCACCTTCCAAATAAGCGATTTGTAAATGCATTTCAGGGCCCCTCTAGGTCTCAGGTGTCTCATGAGGGTGTAACATTAAATGAAGTTTAAGGCATCTTCTATCTTTAACATTCTATGATTCTTTGTTACCGGTTTGTTTTAAGTAAATGCAAGTAAATCCCTGTAATAAGGGCACCGTTCTTGAATAATATGGCATTTGAAGTTGTTCGTTTCCTGTTCAGCAAGCTATATTGTTTGTTTTCACAGAAGTTGAAGATTTGCCATCCTTATTTTAACCATTTTTGAAATTGTAGCATAGTGCTCAGATCTTGACTCTAAATATTTATACACAGAATACCATATTTCCTACAGCAAAGCAAGTTTTTGAGTTGTCAGTTTTACGGAAACCTGAAAGATCCATATAGGTTCACGTTTCTAGGCAAACACAAATAGTAATTTCCTTCTCCTCCACCCATGGGTTAGTCAAAGCAGGAACTTTTCTTCTAAGAGTAGAGAAATTTGCCATCTTTAGATAGTTCCAACACAAAAATGTAATGGTTCATAATACTTTTGCTTCAACACTTAAGTTATAGATTGAAAAGCAATTGACCAAGTAAGCATAAAGAATGCATAGAAATAAAAAGACATGCTTAGAATCATGATTAGGCAAAACCTACCTTACCTATAGGTATGGCAGGTGATTTACCTGTTAGGAATTAAGTATTTCTTGGAGATTCTCCCTATCCCCTCTTGCCAAATCTCTCCCACTAGACTGCTAAGAAATCTGAAATTCCACCAATCACTCCTTTGAAAAACCGCACTACACAACGTCCCCAGTGAAACAATATGTTACCCTGAAGGGTTGGTTATTAGCCCATTAACTCCCAGGAACACACTAGCTTAGATCAGATCCTGTGGTCACTTGTTTGGGGTGGGCTGCTGGGAGAGGCAGGAAGGGAAGGATTTAATGTGGGGTAGAATGATGAAAGTACTTGTTGGTTACATAGCACTGGTATGGGGACAAGGGACCAAAGACAACTGGTTGCCTTGGGTTTTCTCTATATATCTTGATTTCATTT
>NW_006375866.1:0-1155 GCF_000327345.1 Myotis davidii | reverse complement strand
TGTGTGTGTGTGTGTGTGTGTGTTAAGAATTCTTAGAAAATTACATGGAAAAGCATTTGAAATAATCTCTTCCTGTCATAAAATATCCCATTAGTGTTCAAATTCCTCTGACTTATTTTACCAAATTGTTTTTATAATTGCTTTATTCAAATCAGGATTCAGGAATTCCACCCACATGCATTTGATTGACACGTCTCAAGTCTCACAATCAAGACTCCCCTCTCTTTTGTCTTTTGTTTTTGCAATTTACTTGTTGAAGACACCAGGTTACTTATCCTGCAGAGCTTCCCACTGATTTTGCTAATTTTATTTCCATGCTGTTGTATAAGACGTTCCTCAGCCTCCTTGTTTCATGTAAACTGAAGGTTGGATCTAGAGATATCATCTGACTCAGGTTCTGTGTTTTGGTTGTGAATCCTGTACAGATGGTGTCGTGTACACTCTTCAGGAGGCACTTCATTATTCTCTCTTTTGTGACGTTAGCAGTCATAATTTATTCTTATAAACTCTTTATCCCCCAAATTTTGGGGGTCATATTATACATAGTTTAACATATTCATTACAATACCTGTGAGTTTTATGGTCTTAGCCCACTTTCATTTCCATTAGTTATATAACATTCTTTCTTTTAAGCATCAGTTTCCAAAGTTCCATCAATCATGCTAGCGTGTTATGTCTTCTGCAATGAGACGGTTACTCTTCCTTCCTCTACCTCCTGCCCACCCCCCTTCCCCTAGGAAGGAAATATGAATATCATGATGGTGCAGTGGACTTTGTAACGATTCTTTTAGAATGTTGTCGTGTTTTTACAGCATTTTCCTCTGCCTGCCCCACAGAGCCCCATTTCTGAGGCCACTACACTTGCCTTCTAAGATTCTGATCATCAATTCCAACATGTACGTTTTTTCCTCAGACCACCAAGCAATTTTCTGACACCAGCTGGGTATTCCACGATTCAGCTCAATTCTGACACCATCTGATAGCATCAGATCCCACAGGTTCAGGGCTTAGTCCCGCAAGATTGCTCCCCTTCCCCTACTTCACATGCCAATTGCATGTCTAGGTTGTCCCCTGTGCTTCCCATGGACTAACAATAAATCAGGCATTTCAAGACCCCCTCTTTGGTTTCCATTAATTTTCTAGAGTGGCTCACAG
>NW_006375865.1:0-1154 GCF_000327345.1 Myotis davidii | reverse complement strand
TTTTGCTACTCTTTTCCTTATCATTTCCCCAGAGGCTTGGGGAAGCCCCTGGACTTGTCATGAAACCTATTCTTGTTAAGGCCAAACGTCTCATTTTCCAGGCTTTTGTATTAGGCCCCTGTCTATAACTTTCAGAAACAGCTGGGCTCTGTACATTTCAACTATGAAAATGGAAGAAATTATCATGTTGAAGCTAATTTGAGTCAATTAAGGGACATAATGTCACAAACAACAGTAAATGGCTTAGGCTAATTGAGGAAAAAAACACAAGAATTTATTGAAGGGTTAGTGATAAGACTTAGTGACTTAAAATCACAGTTAAAACAGCCCATTTTTCAAAAGAGAGGAGTTGAAGCGAGTCCAGCAGGGGACAAACCTTACTCTGAGTTGCAGACGAAGGATCACTCACCACCACCACCGCCCCAAATCTCTCTTCTATTTTACTTTCCTAGTTATTAGTACAGAATGGTCAAATGGATAGATATTTACCCCGAGGTCAATTATGAAAGGCAGGTAGAGACGTAATGACTTCACATGGCTAGTTTGACTGACTTGCTCACACATCTTACCAGAAAACAGGACCTCTTCGCAAAGGACGAAGTAAAAAATACTCAGATGAAACCAACAGCAACTATAATCCATCTCTTATCTTTGATGAACTTGTGGACACACAGGTCCATATACCTTCTTTATACATGCATTTCCATGGGGCAGGAAACGAATAGTTTCAAGATCATCTAATATGTATATATAAAGGAGTCTAAAATGTCATAATGCAATTGTAAACTTTAATAATTTCAGAAGGCTAAAATCCATAAATTATAAGGATTATCATTTAAACATAGAATTATTTAATGTCCCTTCTCCTGTATAGTTCTGTGAATTGTAAGTAATACTATTTAAATCTTTCATTTTTTGTTTCTGAGCCTCTCAAGATGGCAGAGTGAAAAAAAATTAAAATTTACCTTTGAAAATTTACAAAGTTAAGCAAGTGTAAATGACATGCAAGTTATTAAATAAACAAATTGTGTTTTTCACAAGTTGGTAGCTTTCACCCTTCTAAAGTTATTAAGCTTAAATATTCACTATGACATTTTTAGCTGTATATATACATATTAGATTATCTTGAAAGTATTCATTTTGTGCTCCATCCT
>NW_006375864.1:0-1154 GCF_000327345.1 Myotis davidii | reverse complement strand
ATCAAACCCAAAACCTAAGTATGTGCCCTGACCAGAAACAGAACCCACAACCTTCTGACATGTGGGACGATGCTCAATCAATTGAGCTCAAATATTGTCTTATTTAGTCAAGCCCCACAGAATACAGACACTAAGCTTTAAGCAGTGCACTTCTCCCATTTTTCTTTCTTATGCAAAGAGACAGAACTCATTGGAAACCCAGCAGCTCCCTTGTGTTATGGGGCAGGTTTGTGTGTTGTGTCCCATCAAAGAGAGGGACACAAACATCTGGTCTTCCTACAGTCCCTTCCCGTGACTCTCAGATCCTTCACTGTCTCAGTGAAAGCGAATGCCTTCTTTCCCAAGGGTTTTCCTGATGCAATTAGCATGGAACCCCACCTTCTGTGGATATCCCTGAGTGCTATTACTGCATCTCCTCATGGCTGTCTCCATCATAATGGCTGAGAGTGACTGAGCAAGGCTCAACAGGGCTCCATCTAGATTTCTACTCCCCTTTTTTAGTCAAATATCTGCATGTTTCAGGTGGTTCTGGTGCCCACACAGATAGTCCACAGCTTACCCTCCACCAGCTGTCCTAGCATCCACTCCTACTGTGTGTTTCAGGGTCACTGCCCACCAATTAATCACTTCAAAATCTCTCTTGAAGTTCCAGCCTTTAATGCCACAGACTTCTGTCTGCGTCTTGGTACTTTTAGCGATACCCACACTGCATTGGGAAGGTTAGAGAGTGATGGAATAGAAAGGTCACACTTAGCTTTTTAAATTTTTTCTTTTCTTTTCGGCACCAAAAGCTTAAGTCATGAATAAGAAACAAGGGAAAAAGACTGATAGTATTTTCAGAGCTTTGCAGGCATGTAGTCTGGGATTATTACATTGGGAATAAAAGTAAAAAGAACAGAGCCAGAGCAGTTTATCTTTGCATGAAAGAAGGCGGGAAGGCATGACAAAGAATGGGGAGGTATTTGGACTGCAGAATCTAAATGACAGGAATACAAAATAAATGGAAGTTTGTCTTAAAATGTCACATACTAGTGTTCTGTTTACTTTAAACAACTTAAAAACAAAGTTTCATATTATATGCCTAAACTTGTAGACCCCTTTTCCCATAAAAGCCCAATGGCAATATTCTAGTACAGTGGGGCCTTGACTTACGA
>NW_006375863.1:0-1154 GCF_000327345.1 Myotis davidii | reverse complement strand
TGCACATATATGCATGTGTGTGTGTGTTTGAAAATTCACAACTCGCCATTCCTCACTAGGAGTATCCACTCCCTGGACACCGCAGCTGTGGCCAGTACACTGTATTTGTAATTTCACATAGGGGCTTAGTTTTTGGATGTAAAAGAATGACATGTGTACTTTTATTTCTAAAGGTCTCAGTTTTGTGTTGAGGATAACACAACAACTATTTCTACGTAAAAGATTATTAGCTTTTGGACATCTACCCAATGTTTTAAATAAGTCCTATCATGCAGAAAAAGCAAACAATCACCATTGAGCCCATTTTCTTTAACACTAATATTTAAGAATCAAGGGATATCCCAAAATACTATCAATTCTCATAACTGAACCTTTTGCTTATAGCTACATTGAAAAGAAGGACGCAAATTGCAACAGTTCCTCACATTAGCACCAGCGTCTCAGAGGAGAAACACCAGGAATTATGTTTAGAGGGATTTCACAAGCCACGAAGCCTCTTTCCAATGCTCACAAGAAGCAGCCAGATCTGAAATAGCGCTGTTTCTACCAGGAGGCCCAGGGCAGGCCCAGCCTGTCTTTCTCAGAGCCTGGCTCCACTATGCTCCGAGCCACCAGCAGGCAAGCCACAAAAAATGTCCTAAGCTGTGGGCCTGCTACCCTTTGCTCAGCCCTGAGTATTAAGTGGCTTACATTCTACTGAAA
Source organism: Myotis davidii (assembly GCF_000327345.1). Classification (NCBI taxonomy): domain Eukaryota; kingdom Metazoa; phylum Chordata; class Mammalia; order Chiroptera; family Vespertilionidae; genus Myotis; species Myotis davidii. The sequence continues at coordinate 452 of NW_006375863.1, read as the reverse complement.
TGAAAAACCTGGCGGAAAGCCGGCTCATTTGTAGTCAGTATTACTCTGCAAAATTGATTGGAAGGTAGTAAAGTGTTTCATCAAATACTTAAGTTGCATATGACTCATCTTTAATTTTCAGGTGCAGGAGTAGCCTGGTAATTCGCTTTTTAAGAAAATAAACTCTATTCCTCATCCACTCAGATTACATTTACAAGTTGAACAAATATAGCTGTATTTAATTTAGATGAGAGGATGGGTGTTGTGACTTTGTCTGATACATCCAGTGGGATGCAAACTGAAAGGCAGACTACATGATCTGACCAAGTACCAAAGAGAGGATGACAGTATGACAAATTTAGCAGTGTGAATTCAGCAGTATTAGTATCAAGTAAAAATAAAGCTAAAAAATTTATTCATTGCATATGCGTCAATTTTACATGCCTTAAGCTGCACTAACCATAATAAAAGCA
>NW_006375862.1:0-1154 GCF_000327345.1 Myotis davidii | reverse complement strand
TTCTTCTATAAAGTGGGAATTCTAGGAACTACCTCATGGATGGGGCAATGGTTTGAGGGAATGTCTCTATATACATTGTAGCTCACTGTAGGCACACCTCCCCCACTTCCCATCTCAAGCCTGTCACCTCTGGACTTTGTTTCTCCAGAGCAAGACCTCAGCGCGGATCTACCCCACCTACCACACAGCTTTCGACACCTTTGGTTACGTGGACACGTTTGTGGACCCCGGTGAGGACAGGGTCAAGAGCATCCTGAGGCTGGAGGAGGATGGGCTGAAGATAGAGCCCTGGCCTTGTCGCCCTCTGTGCAGGCTTCAGCAGCCACCAGGCCGTGGCCAGGACGGCGGGGAATGTGCTTCTTCGTCTCAGTGACAGCCTTTTCCTGCCTCTCAACGTCAGTGACTACAGTGAGACCCTCCGAAGCTTCCTGCAGGCTGCCCAGCTGTACTTGGGGCCCCTGCTGGAGAGGCACAGCATCAGCCTGGGTACGAAGGCCCCCTGACCAGAGGCACAGGGCAGCCTGAACTCCCCGGGCTGAGATGCTGGCTGTACCCACAGGGCCTCTGGTGACTGCAGTGGAGAAGTTCGAGGGGGCAGCTGTGGCCTTGGGCCAACGCATATCAGCGCTGCAGAAGGGCAACTTCGAGTGAGCAAGGGCAGCAAGCAGGTGTCTGGGAGGGTGGTATGCAGGGCAAGATGCAGGCTGGCAGCTGGGCTGCTGGCTCCAGAGTGACCAGCAAGTCCTGCCACCTCCAGCCCCCTGCAGGTACGGATGCTCAATGACCAGTTAATGCTCCTGGAACGGGCCTTCCTGAACCCTCGAGCCTTCCCAGAGGAACGCTACTATAGGTGAGCCTGTCCCAAAGCTCCTGGGAGGTGCAGTGGGTGAGGCTGGGTAATGGGCACTGAGGGCAGAGAATGCCAGCATTTCACTGGCCTTTAAGGGAATCAGGCTCAAAGGAAGGGATGCAAATCAGTCACGGTCACGCTGGGACTAGAATTTACCTCTGCTACCAGTAAGAGCCGCAGCTTTTAACGCAGTGGGAGGTGCTTTTGGGCCTGGCTCTGTCCAGGGGCTGGGCCCATTCCAGGCTGAAGCAAATAACCCTGATGCTCCCTATTTCTCCTGGTAGCCACGTGCTCTGGGCTCCTC
>NW_006375861.1:0-1154 GCF_000327345.1 Myotis davidii | reverse complement strand
AAAAAAAAAGCGCTACAGAATGACTAGTGCTAAGGTAAACTGAAGAATTTGGGGTACTGTAAAGTGAAACTGCCTTTGATCTCATGCAAAGGCAGTGATGACTAGTCAATAAAAGCGTGTTTATTTTTATTAGGAACTTTAATATCATGGAGCCCAATAATATTATTGTAGTGCTTACTTGTATGTGTGTTTACATTTTATTTCAAACTAGAATGTCTATTTTCATATGGTGCTGTTTTAAGTCCTGGGGACATATTTCATAAGCAGAGTAGAAGCAGATTGATGCAAATGAAGCAGCACTGGGGTGGAAGTTCAGTGTGATTTACTCACTGGAAATCATTTATGGTCTTGAACTTTACTTTCCTCATCTGTAAAAGACGGAGATTTGACTCGATAGCCACTGGGGTTTTCTAAATCTTCTCACTCATGGTTGTGAAGATAGTTTCCATATTTAAAATGTCTTATTTAAATCACACCTTCATCTTGCTTTAATGGCACAGTCGTGTAAATCATATCTGCTCTTTTGGTATTCTATATGCTGTCAGGATGTGTGTCAGAAATCAAGGAGACAGACAGAGCTGTCATTTACTAATAAATTACTTTCTTGATGAGGAATTCTATATTCAAGCAATACTTGAATTCTATCTTACATCATTGATATTTTACCGCTGAACTTTTTTAATATTTTTGATCAGGTAAACTATTCCCTCACAATAGATGGTCTCAGTAAGGTTGTTTTACCATGTTCTGAATTTCAAACATACTCATGTACATTAGGATTTTAATGGAAATCTTTGGAATTTTTTTATATTATATTCCTTATAAATAGTAGCAAACAACATTTAGCAAAAAGCTAAATGAACCTGTGACCATTTAGAAAAGTAATTAAATGGAAACCACAAAAAATTGAAAAAATTAAGTTAAATGATTAGTCCATGGATCAAGCTTATTTGTCACCCATTGGGTCATGGTGTCACCTGGAGAGCAAGATTAAGTCAGATTCTTCAGTCAGTGTGACTCAGTGGTTGAGTATCAGCCCATGGACCAGGAGGACAGGGTTTGTTTCCTGGTCAGGGCACATGGCTGGGTTTCAGACTTAATCACCAGTATTCAGGATGCAACAGATCAGTGATTCTCTCTTATCATTGATGTTT
>NW_006375860.1:0-1154 GCF_000327345.1 Myotis davidii | reverse complement strand
AAAAACACATAATCATATTAATCCAGAGAAAATTTAATATCCAGTTATGATTAAACCTGTTAGAAAACTGGGACTATAAAGGAACTTCAACCTTTATCAACCTGATAAAAGGTGTTTTATCAACCTGATAAAAGGCATCTGCAAAAACAAAAAATACATCTAACATCATACTTAACAGTGAAAGCCAATGCTTTCCCCCTTACCCTGAGTAACAAGACGTCCACTCTCACCATCCCTATTCAATATTGCACTAGAAGTCCTAACCAATGCAATAAGGTAAGAAAAAGAGAAATGGAGGCATCTCTAAATTGTGAGCTTTTCCTGTTTAACTCCCTTGGCCTCTTCTCAGCAAAACCCTCAGAGTGGAGTTCTGGCTTTCCTCATTAAGTATCTTGGTTGCACACAAAAAACAGCAGCTCCCATCCCAGTGTCATCGATCTTTGGAGCGAATGAGAGGGTCTTCTTTTCTTTATACGGTTCTGGGCTTGAGATACAGGAGTTCTCCTGTCCTTGCCCTTGGGAAGGGCGACGGAAAAGGGCTATGGCCGTTTTAAGCTGTGTACGATTGGGTTGTGATTGTTCAATGTAAATAGTCCAGAGATGGAAAACTGGCAGCTGGTAGGTGGATCCGGCCCTCGGATAAGTTTGCCTGGCTCCATATGGAGTTTTAAGGATATTTGAATTAGTCACCAACTTTTAAAAATGGGGAGATTGTACCTAAAATCTAGATTTCTGGGTCATTTTCAAAACATTGGAATATCTGGCAATACTGGGCCTGTGTTCCCAAATGTCAGCCACCCCTCTGGTAGGGGTGTGAATTCTACAGTTCCTAGTCCTCAGCTGGCCTGACAAGCTTATTGGTGTTAATTGCCCAACCCCTGGGTTTGACTTTGCAACCCCTGACACCCTGAGTTCTGAGTTGGGAATTGAGAGGGACCCCATTCTGGAAACTCCTGAGGGCAGGGCTCTGGGTGTGCCTAGGAGATACCCTCCGAGGTGGAGGGACTTGGGTAGAAGTGCCCCTCTTTGCGGACAGGGTTAGCCAAACCCCACAGGGATGATCTGAGCTGGACCACTCCGCACACAAGACTGCCATTACCTCCAAAGGCCAGCTGATGGGACCTGGCAGGGAGGGTTGAGGAGATTCAGTCTCA
>NW_006375859.1:0-1141 GCF_000327345.1 Myotis davidii | reverse complement strand
CCTTTCAGTCCATGGCCTGATGCTCTATCCACTTAGTCAAACTGGACAGGGCAGGAGAGGGTACTTTTAAGATCATGGGCTTCAAAATCAAGAAAAGTTTTGGATATAAATCCCGGCTTCCTTATGAATCAGCCTGGCACCGTTCTCAAATGATTATAGACTCTATGTCTTTTTCTGAGAGATAGGTTATTCATTCTGTTCACAGAAGTTATCACTGACGTGGGGGAAGATAATCTTCCCACAGCCTTTCTGTCCTGTCTGTTCAAATTGTGGAATTTTTCATGAATTGGGTTAACCAGTATAAAGTTATTAAATGTTGGTGTTTGGTCAGCATTCCATCATCAGTCTGTTACTCTTTGTTATCCATGTATCTTCCTACTAAGTGATCTTCATGTGCATGGGACCAACTTTTGTCTGTCTGGCGGAATCCAAATTTTATTGCTGTAGCCAGAATTTCACATTAGCCTCCAATGCAGATATCTGCTTCCCTGACATTTCTAATTAGCTGTTTTATAGTCAACTCAAAAAGAGAATTGTTATCACACATCAAGGCATCAACACCAGATATCTGGGAATCACCCTTAGCTAAGTATAGTTTGTAAGACTAAAACGTGGAGTATGTGGATGGAGAAGAGACAGGAGACAAAGGAGAGAAAGAGGTGAAGAGCCAGACTGTGAAGGACCTTATATGCCAAGCAGACTATAGCCATCTTTATTCTGAAGGAAATGGAGGTGTCTTTCAATGGAAGGCTTCTTAGCAAGTACTTAACAGGGTCAGATTTAAGTTTTGTTACGATTGTTCTGAGAACCATATTAGATTGGTTTGAAGTGAGTTTTACTGCATTTGGGCAAAACAAAGAGAAAGCTATTGCAGTAATCTGAGCATTAGAAGTGAACACTATATCTGGACAATGAAATCCTAGTTGCTTTAGAGTCTGGACTCAGATTTGGGGGGTCCTCTACTTAAGCTGATACAATTTTCCTTTACGGACCAAGTAACAGATACCCCAGAAGTTTCTCAGCTTGCCCGAGGTCACTCAGCTGGCAGATGGCAAACACCAGACTGGCATCCCACGGTCCTGAGATAGTTTGGTTGGTTTACCTTGAAGAAAAAAGAATTGCACTTGTCTCTGCTTCATTT
>NW_006375858.1:0-1154 GCF_000327345.1 Myotis davidii | reverse complement strand
GGGAAAGAAAGGGAGAGGACAGGCTTGGAGGGCCAGGTGTGACTGCGGGCCAGTGTTTCTCAGTCGAGTCTGCAGACCAGAATCACCTCTGGTAAACCTGTTAAAATGATAGTCCTGGGCCTGTGAACACCAGAAGCACTAATCGCAGGCCTGGTAATCTGCATTCCTAACATGCCATCCTTGTCTCTTTCCGTGGGTCTGAGTCACCCATCTGTGCAGAGAGGGCCCCTTCACTAAGGCTCCTGCCATCTCCAGCTCTCTCGGCCCCAGGCAGACTTCTGGGTCTGAAGAATGGGGACCATTTCACATCATCTGCATCTGAAAAGGCGAAAACTGAGATCAAAACTCAGTCCCTGACATGGCTACTGAAGTCAACTAGATTTATGTTTTAATGGGTTTGCCCCACCAGGTGGGGTTTCTTCAGCCTCCAGTGTCCAGTCTCTTGGGGTGGGCGATGTGAGCCACCTGGCGTGGAGCCCTTGGTATCCCCACTGTCTGGAAGGCTACTGGTCAACCCCTTCTCTCGGTTGCCCCTCCCCCCACACCCCAGAACATGACCACACATTTCAGAGTCTGGCACAAACGCCAGGCCTTCCCCTCCCTCCCAGTACCCTCCCCCTTTCCCCTCCTCAGGGCTGTGGGCTTTCCTTTTCTCCTTTAATCATTATTTGTTTGTTTATCTTTCCACTGGCTTTCACCCCCAGGGACAGTTCTCCTCACTGAGCCCATTTGAATTAATTTCGCAGGGACAATAGCACAAGACAATGTATCAATTGCTGTATTAAAATCAAGATGTATTGCCTCTCTCTCATTCTTCCCATCCCTTAATTTCTTAGTTCCCTCAAAGGCACAATCAAGTGTGTCTGGCATAATTTGTTCTTTATAAGCCCAGACTGCTCATGGCATGCACTTGCAGTTTTAGAAAGATTTTTGGCAGTGTTTTATTTCCATAATACTTTTTTCAAAAGAAAAGATTGGATTGGATGAGTGAGTCTCAATGATGAAGGTGGACCTCGGGCCCACGCTCCTCCACCGAGGCCTTCTCCCGGACTTTGTCCATCCTATGCAGTCCTTGCCCTCTGGCCGCAACCCAGCCGTATCCACTGCCTGACCCTGACCGGTAGGGCCAACAGGGGAAGGGGGATGTGAGCTAA
>NW_006375857.1:0-1153 GCF_000327345.1 Myotis davidii | reverse complement strand
TGCATGAATTTCATGCATTGGGCCTCTAGTAGTGTGATGATAGTAAATATTTGTTGAAGGAATGAATCATTAGTCAACTTTCAGTTTTTCCATGCCATGAAAATCCTCCACAATACATTGTAACAGACAAAATGTTTATTTTAAATATCCACCATGAATATACTCTAACCCACACTAACATTCAATCTTATCTTTCCTTTTTCTTTAATCTGCTTCCAATTCTCTAATCTGCTTCCAGTTCTATAATAGATAGATGCCTTGAATTTCAGGAAAATTCTAAAACTCTCTTTGATATTCTACTTGGTATCTTCCAATATAGGCAATCCCTTAGAAATCAAAATAATCCCTCTTTACCACACTCTATCAAAATGTCCATTCCTAGGCAATAGAAAATAATAATAGTAGGTGAAATTTATTTGGTGCTTGCTATTTGTGTGGCACTGAGATAACTTTGTTTTTTCTTGTTTGATCTTCACAACTTTTAATGACAGAGATTCTAGAAACCTTTTATAGAGGAGAAAATTTAGATATGAAAAGGGTAAGAATTTGTTATTAAGTCACAAATTATTAAGGACAAAACTGATTTTTCACCAGTCTAATGTTAATATCAATGTTCTTAAGAACCAAATAACTTCTTCTTCTTCTTACGCAGTTATTATTAAAGCTATCAGGAGATATGATGATTTTATACACACAAAGGTATTAAAAATAGACAATACATTAATTATCAGTTGAAAGTTTACCCTAGTGAATATGTTTTCACACTAAAAAGTGTTACCTTGAACAAAATATACAGAACTGAATGGAAGAAATTCTCATGCTAAATTTCAGACCCGATGATAAGTAAATGCAGTAAATAAATTGTGACCGGAGAATGTTCAGTTAACAACATGAATATAACCTCATTCCAAGTTTCATTTTCAAATTCATCTATATACTTGCCCTTTGACCCCTGTAAATAAATCTATATTCGTCACATTAAATATTTAATTATTCAATTCATGAAGGTTTTGAAATGTCTACTATGTGCCAGACACTGTATTAGACTTGGGGGTAAACAACTTTAGAAAATTTACAACTTATTGTAAGACAAAACATTTGATTACATAGTTATAGTATAATAAGATAAGATAACTATTATAAGAAAGGAACT
>NW_006375856.1:0-1154 GCF_000327345.1 Myotis davidii | reverse complement strand
ATTATAAGCACTTTATGGGAATGATTTCATCTTATAATAATCTATGCAATGCATGCTATTATCATCCACAGTCTATAGATTATATTAGTTTTCTGTTACTGGTTAGTGGCTTAAAGCAACAAATACTTATTTTCTCAAAGTTTTTGTGGACTGAGCATCCTGGTGTGTCTTAGCTGGTCTTGAGAGGCAGGGTCTCGCCTAAGTCTGTATTCAAGGTGTTGGCCAGGGCTGCAGTGATCTCAAGGCTAGATTGGGGGAGGACTCATGTCTAAGCTAAGTCACGTGGCTGTTGGCAGGATTCAGTTCTTTGTGGCTCTGGATTCAGGGCCTCAGTTCCTTGCCATATTAGTCTCTCCACAGGGCAGCTCGCAACTTTGCAACTTGCTTCATCACACTAAGCAAGTGAGAGGAGGCAGAGAGAGACTGAGCAAGACAGAATCATGATCTTCTATTACCTTATCTTGGAGATGTCTTCCTAATGTTCTTGCTGTATTCTGTTTATTTGAGTCAAGTCACAGGTCCAGGAAACACTCAAAGGGGAGGGGGTTACATAAGTGTGTGAACACCAAGGAGAAGGACCCTTGGGAACCATGTCAGTAGGTGCCTACTACACAGATGAAGAAACCAAAGCAGCAAAGGTCATGGACCTGGCCTAAGGCCACACAGTTAATCAACTAGAAAACCTGGAAATTAGATTCAGGACTCATGCTTTCAAATACCAAACCAAGCTAGGCAGTTAGATTTGTATAAGGTCCCTGGTGATTTGAATGTGCAGCCGAGATTGTGAATCATAAGTCTAGCCCTTCTCAACCTGCAGTGTGCATGCAAATCATCCATGTTAAATTGCTGGTTCTGGTCAGAATGCTGGTTCTGATTCCGTGGGGGCAGGGATGGGGTTTGAGATTCTGAATTTCTAACAAGGTCTGGATGATGCTGACGCTGCTGGTACATGGACCATACTTTAAGTAGCAAGGACTTAAAGGAGTAGCTCCGGGCTGAGTGTTGGGAAACTATTTTTCCATTTGTGATTCTTCCTGGAATTGGTGGTAGAGTGGACCCGTCATTTGATCTGTCTGATTTTTACAAATAAATCTTTCTTTCTTTCTTTCCTTCTTCCCTCTCTCCCTCCCTCCCTTCCTCCCTCCATCCCTCCC
>NW_006375855.1:0-1153 GCF_000327345.1 Myotis davidii | reverse complement strand
TGTGTGTGTAGACTTTCTCATCATTAGTGGCTCTGTTTAACTTTCATTTCTGACTATAAAGACTGGTTGAAAAAAGAGGGTAGGCATTGATGAAAAAGGTAAATTTTGCCTTCTGTCCCAAGTATCCAGTTTTAAAAAATAATTATTAAAGATATAAATACATTTTAGAAGTTTTCTGTAATCTCTGTAGGAGTAAGTGAATATGTAATATTGCATTTATCACTCTCATTAATAACTGATCAATTAGTAGAGTTTCCAAATATCCCATGAGTATCAGCTGACATATCTAACCTGTGGTGGACTAGTGATGAAGGAGAATAAGCCCATTTTAGTCCCATTCTCTGCTTTCCAGAGGGAATTTCATCACACCGATAAGAAGAGGTTCCTAAGAACCAATATTATTAGTGGCATTGAGTTTCCGGTCATAGCTTATATTTTTAGAAGTTAGGCAGCTTAACTGAGAAGGGATATGCCAGATTGCTACATGGCTATAAGTTAAGAATGCTTACCTTTAACACATTATTTAGTTTGTTTTTGTAATTAAAGAGAAAGTCTGAGTCAACAAAGCTTGTTTGAATGAAAGAATCAATTTAATTCAATTCCGTTCAGACCAAAGAAATTGAGCACTTTTATATGCGTGGCTTTCTGTTCAACACCCCGAGTGAAGCAGCACCGCCTGACCCTCTGTTCCTTTCTCCAGGAAACTACAACTCATTTGGCGACGACAAAACATCAATATATAAAACAATTTGAGTTGACCAAGGAGCTGCTTTTAATCAGCCTAACACAGTTGCTGGAAGCATCTACTGAATTAGTTTTGTTCAGCCACAAGTTCAATCCCAAACTTAACATCATTGCCCTTGCTGATGTGTCTCTGGGCCTGGGTAGGCAAGAGGCTAACAAAATCTGTCCAATTGACTCTGAGCAATTGGATTTAACTAGCAGTTGTTACCTTGTGCCCAATCTCCTGACAGGCAGCTTTAGAGCCCTGCAATTTCATGCAGGGGGGTCAGGCCCCAGCTGCAATGGCCCTGGCTCTCCCCACTGCGGTCTCTATCAACAGCAAACACATGAGCATTTCATCGTCAAAACACGGGGCAGTAGCAAAACCCCAGTACTGTTGTATGTGTGTCAAAGAAGCTCTTCACTCATT
>NW_006375854.1:0-1154 GCF_000327345.1 Myotis davidii | reverse complement strand
GATAGATGATAGAGTTTTTGTTGTTTTCCTGGGTTCTGGTTCTCTGGAGAACCCTGGGGAATACAAGGGTCATGAGAGACAGATGAGACAGAGGGAGAGGACTGTGCACACTTGCCTCCCAGGTTAGGGGTCAGCCAGAGGGCTGTGAGTACTGTGCACAAGATCTCACCACCTGACACAAATGTCCAGTAAAGACACTTTGCATGGATGGTGAGTTAGGGACCTTTATTTAAAAATTGGAAAGTGCAGTGTTCCATGTCTAGATTGACTTTGGGCAGAAAGGAGAGAGCCCATATGCAAAACTGGATCAGTGATTTCAGAGTGCAGTGAGATGAGAAGATGGGAGCATGCAGGATACCGTGAAAAGGAAAGTCCCTGACATCCTCAGGAATGTCGCAAGAGTTTCCGAACTCCCACTGAATGATGGTTAATTTTATGTTGCCATTTGACCTGGCCATGGAATGCCCAAATATTCGGTTAAACATTATCTCTGAGGGTGTCTGCGAGGGTGTTTCTGGAAGCGATTAGCATTGCCTGGGTGGACTCAGAGGAGCAGATTGCCCTCCTGTTGTTAGGTATCTTCAATCCATTGAGGCCCGAATAAAACTAACAGTCTCTGAAGAAGGGAGACTTGCTCTCTCTGCCTGACTGCTGAGCTGAAAATCAGGTTTCCTTCCTGACTTTCCAGGGCCTCCCGCTTGCAGATGGCAGATCCTGGGATTCTCAGCCTCTGTAATGCGTACGCCAGTTCCTTATAATAAACCTCTTTTTACATATCCACATGCACAGTTTCTGTTTCTCTGGAGACCCCTGATATTACACCCAGATATGGATGAGTAGGTTCTAGTCAATTTTATGTGAATCTATGAATAATAAAGGAAAGAAATTTTGAGAAGGAGCTAAAAGAATGCAATTATGTCCATAGGCTCCATAAGAGGCCAGCACAACATGGTGTCAGCATGGCTATAACTTCATTTGTGTCCTCACAACCTTGACAGTTGGGACATCCGGGTGTCATGAAAATCAGATTTCCCATCCCATACATATTGCTTTTGTCACCTGGCAATATCCTGTGAACATTTTTTTAGTCCTTTGTCTTTTAGACCTCTAAAGAGTATACAATTGGTTTGTTGATGATAGCCATTCTGACAGGT
>NW_006375853.1:0-1154 GCF_000327345.1 Myotis davidii | reverse complement strand
TTTTTTTTTTTTTTGGTGATGTACGTTAGTAATCATCTATTTTAATTCCCTGCAATCAAATACATCGAAAATAATATATCCACTAATTTCTGTTATGGTTCCCTATCCTGCTAAGGGAAGCCAAACAACAGAAAGGAAACCTCTTTTCCTTTTTACACTCTTCCCTTCAAGCCTCTAATCTAGAGTTAGTCTTACGCCTCCACTCCAGGATACAGTTATCCTGCCTCCTATTGAGTTTCAAGGACCAAGTTTCCCTCCCAAGAAGAAGTCCCAGGCCCCACATGGCAGCTTTGATGGTGCTGCCTCTTTAGTATTACCCACAATTATAAATGACCAAGGGCAAGAAGAGGCTTTTATAATCCCTCCCTGCCTCTTCACAGGAGGTTCAGCTTCATCAGGCTCTGTTACAGTTAAGTCAGGAAGAAAGAACTGAAAGATTGGTATTCTTTTAGAGTATTTTCTTTTTTTGACAGCTTCATCTATATGTACATATGTGCATATATAGATATCCATGGATATACATATGTGGATACATGTCATTTATGCATGCCTCTGTGTGTGTGTGTAGCCAAAAAATCAAATTATAGAACACTTACTGAGGGACAATGTTTGGTTTCCTTTCCATATGGGAAGCATTTGCAAACCATTGCTTGGTTAAATCATCCTCTCAACTCCAATGCTGAACATTTTGTTTACCTGGAGCTAAACAGATTGTTAAGAATCTACCAGACATATATATCTACATGCTCTAGTTAATTTGCTCCACAATTTTTTATTTACTAACATGTCAAACAACCCTGAGATATTTTTGGAATCACCACTTCTAACAAACCAAACTTTAGTTCAGCATTTGTGTCACTTATTCCCAGGAATTTAAAAAGCACATTTTCCCCAGAGACAAAGAAAGATGGTTTCATTTCTTTCCTCCTGTGCTGGGAACAATTACATTTACCTCTTCTTTCTTCTCTTAAAGCTATAGAGCTATTGAGCTGCACTCCCTCACCTTTAAAGCTGATTCCCAAATCTCAGTTTTTGTAGGAAGCTTTCTTTAAGGAGAATCTGTAATCCCAGTCATTACTCACACTACAGAGGCAAAGTTTTCTAGCTCTATCTGAGCTCAGTTGGCCACTAGAAAGACAATAGATTGGGAATTT
>NW_006375852.1:0-1153 GCF_000327345.1 Myotis davidii | reverse complement strand
TTTTTTTTTATTCATCCATACCTTCCACTAGCAAAAAGATTACGACTCCCTGAAGGCTCAGATAATGGTTAGTATTCTTAGCAATACAATATTTTAAATAAAGGTGTGTACTGTTTATGCTATTGCACACCTAATAGACTATAGTATGAACTATATATAACTTTAGTATACATTGGGACATCAAAAAATTCATGGGAATTTTTATTGAGGTGTTACCTTTATTGCAATAGTCTGGAACAGAACTCACAATATTTCCGAGGTGTGAGTAGAGTGTCCTCTGGAATCAAGTCACCAGGATTCATTTCTGGGTTTGTACTATTTATGTAACCTCGGGCAAGCTATGCACTCCTTTTTGCCTCAGTTTCCCTTATTTGTAAAATAGAAAATCTATCTCCACAAGCAGTTGTAAGAATGAAGAGAGAATGGGACATCTGGCTTGTGAGCAGGAACTGTATTTCAAGATGGAAGTGTGATTTAAAAAAGGGTGATGTTGAGAAGGGCCGGAAGATTTTTGTTCAGCAGTGTGCCCAGTGCCATGCTGTGGAAAGAGGAGGCAAGCACAAGACTGGGCCAAATCTCCAAGGTCTATTTGAGTGAAAGACAGGTCAGGCTCCTGGATTTTCTTTCATGGATGTCAACAAGAGCAAAGGCATCACCTGGGGAGGGGATACACTGATGGAGTATTTGGAGAACTCCAAGACTTGCATCCCTGGAATAAAAATGATCTTTGCTGGCCTCAGGAATAGTGCAGAAAGGGCAGACTTGATAGCTTACCTCAAAAAATAGTTACTAGTGAGTAATAGTTGGCCTCTGCCTTATTTATTACACAACAGAAATGTCTCATGACTTCTTCTATGTGTACAGATTTAAATTGACCTCATGCACTGGAATTTAGATCACGAATAGCTGATGGGACATTTCTTTTGGGCAGTCCTGATTTAAATAAGATTAGTTTTGGGGTTAAATGAATATGATCAGCTTTTTGAACGCTGATGGTAATTTTGGTTCAGCAAGTGCTATCATTGTTTACCCCTTCTAAACATATGACTGGACTTGATTAGTAAAGTTCACCTTTTCACAGAGACGGTATGTCATCTCAAAACCTGTAGGAGATTTGCTGGAGGCTAAAGCCAATAGCAGTTAGCATATTAAT
>NW_006375851.1:0-1154 GCF_000327345.1 Myotis davidii | reverse complement strand
CCTTATCTGAAACCTAAGAACTAGGTCTCCTGGACTTTGAGTAGGAGGTTAGATTGTCAGATCACTAAAATGTTTCCTCTGAAGTATTTTCATCTCTAATCAGTCCCCAACCCTTACCATGTATTTAAGATAGACAGTCTTTTGCCCTTTACATCTCTGCTTTCCAATCTCACATTCTTCAAAAGAATGACTGGCTGAGTGGGCCTACTATAACCTATTCTCTGTCAAACTCTTAGACCTATTCTCTCCTTAATATTTTTAAGTGCTATTGTGAGAATTATTCTGACCCTCTTTCTGATCAATTCTAATATTAATATCTTGATTTGTGAAGACAGGAACAAAACAGATCATCATGACAGAGTAAATTAACTCCACAAAAATTAGATGAGTAACAGTGACGAGGTAAAGAAAAATTTAACTCATAGGATGTAAGCTATCTAGGCATGCCAAACCTACAAATATAGAGTCACAGCTCAGAAACTATGGAATGCCCATAAAATCTGGAAACACAAATAATATTTTCTATTTTTAACAAATTAAAGATGTCCTCTATGACATTATGTACATTCAACTGCTTCCATATTCTATGTACATCTTGCAGAGAAATGCTATGATGACAAATCTGTCTCAAAAATGTTTTAAATATACTGTATTGTAGAAAAGACTAAGCTATTGCAGCTTGTGTTTAAATGTTTACTCGTTGATTTAATGAGCACCTACTAAGTATCAGGTGCTCATGAACTTCTAGATGCTGGTTCATTTGGCAGCATTGACCACTTAATTTAGTTGCATTGTATTACTAAAGATAGGGAGATACTTTTTTCTCTTGTACTTTGAAATAAGTTTGAATGCTTCAGGAATAAAGATATTTGGCTGTACAACTGTCTTACGCTTACAAAATCAGTACACAATGTTTCCTTTCCTTCTCTTCGTGTACATTAATTCTATGATCACTCCAAATGATATAAAGGCTGTTTGGTGCCCATTTGTATTTTTCTCCTTTAAAGTCTGCCAACAAGGATTCATATCGTATTTATTATTCCTGAGGATTATATAATAGTGCTTCTGGACAAAATAGGCTTGATTCCAAGATGCCAATTTATTGTATTATTTTAATTCAATTGTATTTTTCTATTTCAAGTTAAATCAAAATG
>NW_006375850.1:0-1153 GCF_000327345.1 Myotis davidii | reverse complement strand
TATTATTGGGCTAATCGGTATAAGCAGAGGCTGGAAAAGCACTCATGTAGTTTAGATTGTTTGCTCATGCCCTGCCCCCACCATGACAATGTGCTTAGGTTAGTGTGGGGGAGAACTAGTGTCACATGGCCCAGGCACCCAGCTGACAGTCAGACAACTGCCAGGCTTGTGAGTGAGCCCAGAGGAAACCAGCAGGATCACTAGCTGAATCCATCCTAAATTGCCGGTCCATTAATTCATGAGCTAAAATTAGTGAGTAGAGGGGAGGTTTGTTACACAGCATTGTTGCAGTAATGGATAATGAAGACATCTTTTACCCGTCAGGGACAATTTGGAAGGCCTGTAAGAAGGAATTAAATGTCTTGGCTTTTAGGCAATCATACCTTATACAATTTAACTTAGAAGTTATCCACTAATCACCCACTTGGACATGCTTATGTCCTATTCAAAGATAAATGTAACAGTATTATTTTAAGTAATTATGTGTGTCTTTAGGTTTTTAGCTTGGTCCAAAAATGCGGTGCTCTCACACGTGAACCACATCCCACCCATGGGAGCTGGTCTCTGTTCCACATGTGTAATAGTCTCGAGTGCATTAATTGGGGGCTTTAGGAATAGATTTTTATATGAGTTTGGTGAAATTTGGTGATGAAAGATGGAAGCAACACCCCCTAGATGCCCATGTAACTTCCTTATAGTGGTTAGACGGATGCTGATGGAAAATCACATGTGACTATTTAACTTTACTACAACTAAATAAAGTTAATTCAGTTCCTCATCATTCTAGCTGTATGTCAAGTACTCAACAGTGGCTAGTGGTTACAGCGCTGGACAGCACAGGTGCAGACATTTTCATTATCTCAGAAAATTCTAATGGGCAGTGCTGGTCTCAGTGCTTATTTTCAAATTTCTTATTTACAGAATCTTTTCTGTCTAAACTTCTAGTTTCTGCTGCCCATTTGATTCTGACAGCCTCTCACCCTGTTCCCTCTGGGAAAAACGTGTTATTGCTGTCTGGGTTATTTTTATCAAACTCAAGCTAGCCTGTTTTGACACCTACATTGTTAAATATTCTCTTTGTTTATAGGCCACAAAGCTAACCATTGAAGCAGAGTCATTATTTATCACCTGTACTGACAGGGGAGTGTTCATT
>NW_006375849.1:0-1153 GCF_000327345.1 Myotis davidii | reverse complement strand
ATAAGTTGAGAGCAGACTCCACTCACACATCTGGGCACATCTGGACCGTACACAACTGGGCAGAGAGGTGTACAATTAAAGGTGCCCCAACTTCACCCTGTCTCTCAGATTGTTGAGTTTTAGGGAAACTGAGGAAGCAGTAGGAAATGGTAGCTGCGAGAGCAATTTGTGCTCTAATCAGAACCAAGTCCCCGAGGAGACTACAGGCACTTGGTGTTGAGAATCCTAACACTGGGGTTTATTGTTTTGGTGAAGCCGCCCTGACCATGAATGAACTTTGCCTGCGCGGTTACTTTATAAGAGGATTTTTATTGTCTAGAGAATAACTGCACATTGATGTTTAATCAATAGGTAGTGAAGCCAATCAGTTTTTCATGAGACAAAAATGCTATAATAGTAACCTTCTGTCTCTGTAGTCTGTTATTTTTCTTTGCTCAGTGAGATACAAAAAATACTTTCTCCATGAGCAAACGCTCATTTCCCAAGTGCATTTTCAACAAGAAGTGTGTCATGGAGGTTCCTTCCCCCCTTCCGTCAGCGAACCACCTGCATCCATAATTCATTGGCCACACGAGCGGAGGGACAGTGTGACTTTCAGTAGGGTGTTTTGTTAAGAGATGATAACAAGCATCCAAGATGCCAATTTCAGTACTAAACAGAAAAAGATGTGTCTTCTAAAGTAAGCACTATAAATTCGACTAGATACCAACCTTCAGCTGGATAGAATTAGAAAAATTAACCTTTACATCTAACATTTATTTAGCTCTGTGCTAAGCACCTTACATGGGTTAATGCAATTAATCTCTACAAAATCCCTAGTCAGGCACTCTTGTTCTTCTCATTTTCAAGATGGAGAATTGAGGTCACCCAAGTAGGAAGCAGCAGAACTGGGATTTAAACTCAGGTAGGTCAAGTCTAGCACTGAGGTAGGTTGAGTCCAGCTCCAGGTAGGTGGACTCCTGAAGGTGGGCCCTGGCCCCTATGGAAGGGGAAGGGAACAGGGCCTGGTTCTCAGCCAGACGGACCTTCTCTCCTGGGACCTGGCTTCACCTAACCGAGCCCAGGAATCAGAACAAAGTCACACTCTTCTCTTCCACACACATGGTGAGGGAAGAGACAGGTCCCTCTCCTCCTGAACAGAGGGTGGGGTATT
>NW_006375848.1:0-1153 GCF_000327345.1 Myotis davidii | reverse complement strand
AGAGGTGAAAAATGTGAGTCCAGACTATATTTAGATGTACTAGTCATTATTTCTGTACTAACCAAACACAAAATGAGTTCATCCACTTGATCTGAAACTACCTAGATGTTTAATTAAATGCAATTTTTCATACTAGTTTCAACATTTAGAAACCCACAGGATTTAGAAGAATTATATGAATAATTTTTGCAAAACAATTCACGTTCAGGATTGTTACTAGGATATTCCTGGAAATTTCTGTTTTAATATGCAGCTTGCTTTGGCTGTCTCAAAAATAAATCCAAGGAAGTTTCTGCTGAAAAAGAAATTTCTAAGAGGAATGAACACTCATCATTATAAATCTCTGGTTGCTGAGCTTAATGAGATTCGAGCAAAAGCTGGGTATTAAAAAACGTGCAATTTCTACCAGTATTTAATCTGCTAATCTATTCTGAATATCTTCTAAAAATAACAAAATGAGAAGGCTATGTGTTCAGTTGGGGCTTATTATGTGGATCTCATTTCACCTCACATCTCAAAACTCTCCCAGTTTTCATGTTTCCATGGCAGTTACAAGTGTGTATATGCAGGAAAAAAATGAAAGAGAAATTGGGAGAGTTCAAAATAAACTCAGGGATTCAAGGATGGACCAAATACCAATCTGTTTTTTATCCTACACATAAATTATGATCAAAGGCAACTGCAAAGAAATATGCCTAACAAAACCATTGTCTTTCCCAAGAACTGCTATTCTCTCCCAAATTTCCTGTCTAGGTCAGTGTAATCATCTTTCTTCCACTTTCACAAACTAGAACCTTGAAGTCATCTATGAAATTCCTCTCTCCTTTTGCTGTATTCCCAAGTCTCCTCATTACTTATTCAAGTTATTCCTCAGTTTCAGTCCTTTCTCACCATTTCCACAGCCATCTGTCTACCCCTACCTGAACAACTAAGATAACTTCAGACTTGGTTCCCAACCCTACTCCAGTCTCTACAACACTAATCCAGAGGCCACACCACTGCTAAACCAATTCCTAATACCCTGCTGCCCTGAAGTCTTCTGCAGAAGAGAAAATGGAAACTTGGAGAACTCCAACTTATTCAAGGTCACACAGCAGCAAGTGGTGGAACTAAGAATTTCTTTAACTATAAACTAGTTCCATACATTTTTTTT
>NW_006375847.1:0-1153 GCF_000327345.1 Myotis davidii | reverse complement strand
TTTTGTGTGCTCACAACTGTAAACCTACTTTTGTCCACCCCAGTATTATCAATGCCTTGGTCAGTGTATATGTGTTATGATCCAAATGCTGATTTGCCCAAATGTAAACTATCTATGATATACTTAATTTCCTCAATATAAATATTTCAGGTCTGGTGAGAACTTAGATGTAAATAATTCAAATAGATTTGCCCAACTAGCTAGACAGCCTTTCTTATTTCTCTGTAAAATATGTTACAGAGATTTCACACACACACTCCCTTGCTGTTCATTGATGTGCACCTTCATTTTATGATTAACCCAGAGTTCAGCTTTCCAGCTAGCCCAGAGTTCAGTTTTTTTGCATCTCGATTTGATTATTCTTTTCTCCCAGGATACATTCCCAGGGATCCTTGATTCCCTTCCTTGGACTACTTGTCTATACCCACACCAGACTATCCCTTTGAATGCTTCAGAGGCTTGTTGGATTCAACCTTCAATACTGCCTGCTTGATATGGTCTATAATTTTCTGCCTTACCATAAATATTTGTCCTTAGCCCCTTCCTCCCATGCTTGAGAGTTCCTCTGGTCATTTTCAGTCTGTTTAGAGAATGATTGCTTTTGATGAGTTAGACTTTGAATTTTCTTTCATGTTTATTTATTGCATGCCTCCCTGTTCTTATTACTAGAAGGTAAGATGAAGATGGTCAGTACACTGTACCTGAGATCTTACAACTCTTACTCTGAGCCATAAATCACAGGCCTCCTCTAATCTGAAGTAAGTATCTATTAGTGAATTGTTCTGTGCTAAATGTGGACAAGGCCGCACCTGTATTAATGAACACACTGTCCTTGTCAGCTCAGAAAAACAAGATCCAAACTGATGTTTGAACAATAAATAGAGATCTCCAAGTCTACTAGATTTAAAGCAGGGCATTCATTACCCTAAATGCCTATTTAAATACCTTCTGTGGAATTAGGAGTTCTGGATTCTAGCCCTTGCTCTCCTTTGAGCATGTCAAACCAGCCACGAGTTTGACATGCTCACTCTACTATAAACCTCAGTGTCCTAATTTGTAAAAGCAAGAGGTTTGGATTAGAAGATATCTAGGGTCGTTTCTATTAAGTTTATCATTATAGCCTTGGTCTTTTATGAGTTGCCACTTTAGGAGC
>NW_006375846.1:0-1153 GCF_000327345.1 Myotis davidii | reverse complement strand
GCCAGGAGACTGGGATAGGGCCATCACATTAATTATTCCACGTTTAAAGAGGACACAATGAGCCCTGGAGAGACTAAAAATTGCTGAGGGGACGACCCACTGTTCTTCCAAGGACATCTTCACACTCAGCACTACACACATTCACTCTGTACCACAGCCTTTGTCATGGTCCTGCAGTCAATGAGTTGAGCTCACCCTGGTTATGAAACTAGAGGAATCTCTCACCTGAGCTTTCCCTCCACCACCACCGTTGGAATCATGCTCTGTAGCAATTCTCTGCTTTTCTGCTTCTTTTCTCTTTCTTTCTTCATCTTCTTTCTGGCTGGAAATTAGAAAGTGGGAGACAGGGGATAACAGATTACAGAGTGGAGTGCATGCTTATGCGTTTCTCATCCTTTGGTCAGATTAGATTGGTACAGAATTCACCAGCATTTACTGAACATCTACTATGTTGCAGGCCTTCTTTGAAAATAAAAAGATGAATTTTGCAGAGTCCTCATTGCCATAGAAGGAAACCAATGTTTACAAATCACAAATGAGACCAGGTGAGTAATTAATTAGCATTTCATAGAGGCTCACTGAATCTCCAGGTATTTCTCTTAAACACTTCATATTTAAGAGGTCCAAAAATAACTATCTTCTTTACCAAATGTGTTCTTCCTCCTGGATTCTCTCCCTTCCATGAAGAATAAAATGCTGGAGTCACCTCTCACTGCTCCCTCATGGTAGGCTCAGATAGCTGTTGCCACATAACACTGATTTCACCTTCAGTGTCTCCCATGCTGATCCCGCTCACCTTCTATCCTACTTCCCATGCTCTAGTGACTTTACACTGGGTCTTTGCGAACCCCTACTACCACCTGAGTCTTCTTAATTTTAGTCCCTCCCTTCTGTTATTCTCCTTTATACTGCCGACATACGAATCTTCTTAACGGAATCATATTCATCTACTATCTAAAAATTTAGCAGCCTTTCCACTCTATATAGGATCGACTAAAAAATCCTTGATCTGGCATTCAAAGCTGGTGAAGTGGCTAAGTATTAACTAAATTTAAAAACTTGCACTTTACTGTACATATGACAGTTTTCTTAATTTTAGATCTTTACCTATGCTGTTCCCTTCTTTTGCTCTCATTCTTTTCACTCCTGTCCT
>NW_006375845.1:0-1153 GCF_000327345.1 Myotis davidii | reverse complement strand
ATTAAAAATGGAACTGCCCTTTGACCCAGTGATATCATCTTTTCTATAGTTAGTTCTATTTATTTATCAATACTGCCATAGTTTTGGATACTCTGCATTCGTAGGGCAGCTAGTTTCATTGTTTAATTTGTCACCCTAGATCTCATGGTTAGGGGTGTACACTAAGCTTTGAATTTGCATGTCTACTTTTTGCTTTGCTTGAGAACCTCTTCAGCTGTTCAATCTAAAATAAACACAATATATGTCCTCATTCTCCCCATGTATTCTCTATTTCAGATTTTAACCACTATTTATGACAGTAGCTTCTTCCAGAAGATCTGAAAGCATTCATTTCTTTGTAACTCACTATGTCATTCTAATCTAACATCGATTCCGGCTAATTTAATCTTCTAAATGGCTCCCAAAATGATATGCAAGTACTACATTTTAATCACTATTTCCCCAGGTCATGTCCTTAAAAGCTCTTACCAAACTACTGCAAAAGTTCCACAATCTAATTTCATATATTTTATTTTTTTCCTCCCTCAATATAAGAGTCTATCTCTTCACCAAGGGACTATTATAGCTCTTCTGTGTAAAACATCCAACTTTTCCTCTTCACTTCCAGAATAGAGTTCAGGAATTTGATTAGTTCATTTCTACCCACCATCTTATCTCACATCTTGCAATTCTATGCTCCACTACAAGGTCCAGCAATAATGAAATGCTTAGGAAGCTGTTCATTCTCATTTCTCTTCCTCTCTCAAGTGGTTTATAGCCACTTATAAGATGTGCTATTTTCTAGGGACAGAGACCTTGCAAAATATCAGATCTTTGGCTACATTTTGTTCTCAACAATATATGGATCCATGAAATCCTTGGAATAAGGACACCTATCTTTTCAATTTCTCTGGGGGAAGCAGCTGGAAGATAAATTTCTTAAACTAATTTATACTGCTTTCATATCACCATTTCATAGAGTAATTATTATAAAAATCACTCATTACCAAAGGTGAATTAAGAAAGATGTAGAGGTGAAGGGTCAAAGGAAGCCTCTTTGCCACATTTATCAAGGCATATTTTAAAATATGATTCTTTCTTCTGCCCTCCACAGACGGGACGTTCTCCTTATCCCTGTAATTTCTGCCACTCCTGCTCTGCCCTGAGCCCAGAT
>NW_006375844.1:0-1153 GCF_000327345.1 Myotis davidii | reverse complement strand
GACACAGCACATTTTATATTTATGGAGTGTTGCATTAGTGCTATTTCTGGAAAACTGCATATACTCAGCTTTCTGGAGCTGTCTAAAAGAAACTACCTAATTCGTTTTGTTTTAGCTTTCAAGTTCTTGATTGGAAATCAAAATCTACTGTGCAAAGTACATTCAGAAGTGGAGCAATGTGAAGTAGAGCACTGAAGAGACACAAATATCCTGGCCATGAAGCACAGATACCAACCTCACTCATATTTGTTCACACCTGCTTCACAGAGTTGAATTTATGGAAACATTCCTTATTATTTCAGCATCAAAAAATTATGTCAAAAATGAAAAAGAAAGCTGGGTTTGAAGAGTATGTATGTTGTGACTGCTGCATGACGAGATGTAAGCAGGGCTCCATGTAGCTTGTATTTTTAAAAAGTTTTTGCATTAGCTCAAGATTGCAGTATGCAAAGATGTAACCCAAACTTTCCAGGCAGAAGCTGAGGCATTTTGACTGTGACAAGGCAGGAAACCCACAAAGAAGTAAATGAGCTGAGTGCTCAAAAAATTTTTAATCAGAAAAATCTTTTAAAAAGGTGTAAAAATAAGTTAAATCAAACTCTGAAATGTGGGTAAACTAAAGCAAGTAATAAACAAGTGGGGGGAAAAGAGGAATCGAAATAATTTTAAATCTCTGTCATAACAAAGATTAAAAATCAGAGAAAACTCAATTGTATATTCTTCTGGGAATAATAATATTAGCTACACCATTAATCAATGATTAAGCAAATACTTTGTTGAATACCCACTACATGCCAGACAGATACCTTGGAGTAAACAGATAAAGATTCTACTCTCAAAGAGTTTACATGTAAGTGGTCTACTTCTAACCAAAGCCCAGAAGGGAGTTTATTCAAGACAATCATTGTGCTCAGATACTGCAGGAAAATGCTGTGTTCACCAAGGAATATAGTGGTCATCCAGAGGGTGCAGTGCTGGAAGGTCAGGGGTTAAGAAAATAGAAAGAGGGGGGAAAAGAGGGAACATTTCAATAATAAAGAAATGTTTCAGCAGAAAATTATTTTAACACAACAAAATGTTGAGTGTTTATTTCTAGTTGGCAAGACTATGAGTGAGTTGTTGTGGTTGTGGGTGTGTATGTGTGTGTGTGTGT
>NW_006375843.1:0-1153 GCF_000327345.1 Myotis davidii | reverse complement strand
AGAGAGAGAGAGAGAGAGAATGAATGCATGTCACGGTGACTATCTGTTTACATATCTACTAAAGCAAATAACTTAACTAAAGCTTAAATTATAGCATTGCCCATTCAGATCGCATGAAAGCTGAAAGGAAATGTGGGAGGAAATCTACAGCCACTGAAATGCTACTTGAGAATGGTATGAAGCAGTGGTTCTCAAACTTTGTTCTGCACCAGAACTGCTTGGAGGGCCGGTTAAAACACCGACTGCTAGGCCCTACGCACCCCCAGATTTTGTAATTCAGTAGGTCTGGGTGTAGACCCTAGGAATCGCCTCTCTGACAAGTTCCCAGGGGCTGCCGATGCTGCCACACTTTGGGAGCACTGGTGCAGACCTGCAGAGGGTCCCAAGCCCAGCCTGCACACCAGAATCCTCAGGGAGGGCTTTTTAAAGTGTTGATGCCAGGCCTTACCCAGAGATCTGATATAATAGGACTTCGGTGGAGCCCAGATAGTGTCATTTTGAGCCCAGATAGGGCAGTCAGGGTTGAGAACCACTGAGCTAAGGCTTCCTGGAAGAGCAAAGCAGGTCACATTCAGTCCTGAGTTGCCAGATTGAGTCAGTCTGTCTGTGTGTTCTTTGCAAGAAGCAGGTGAATGCAATCCACTAAATGATCTCCCTAATGTCTTTCTCCCCGCTCAGAATCCATGCTCTGACCAGATGCTTTTAAAAAGCATTTCCATGATACACAAGTAAAACAGCAGACTCAATTTTTTTTCTTAACAATGCTGCCCTCTAGTGTCCGTAAGTAGTCAAATAACGTAAAAACCCACCTCAGCCATCAGTATGGCGATACCCTATTATCGCAACACTTGGGGGATTTTTCTCTGACATTAAAAAGACATTTAATGTATGCTAAATTAAATTTTATTTCCTGGCAGCATGAATCTCCACCTGCGGCCTCTCGGTTCTCCCATAATTTCTCCCTGCAGCCTCCTCCAGGGTAAGAACCCCTGGTTAAGCTTTTACTACAAATACAATTAAACTGAAAAGTAGAGCCCTGATCCTTCTCTCTTTCCTTACATTTTATTGTTAAATAATTCGTAGGGACAATTACAGGAGCAATTTGTGATATTAGTATCAGTCCATGTGGTTCTAAAGACATCCTTTCCCCCCC
>NW_006375842.1:0-1153 GCF_000327345.1 Myotis davidii | reverse complement strand
ATACCCTCTTAGCTTAAATTTCATGTCCACACAACTCTTTGGCCAATATATCTAGTTCTTCGTTCCCTTGAAAATATTGCATACACTGGCTCTTTCATTAACAAATTAGATTATAAAATGCAATAAGATTATACCACTAGCTTTTGAGCATCTGCAGCATTGTAGCTCCTGATACTCTGGTAGTTCTTCTATAAACATCAGATAAAGCCCTGCCAGAAGAAATACAGCCCTATTTTTATTAGTGAGAAAACAAGTACAAAAAAATAGGTAACCTTCCCCCAAATCTGTAACTATTAATTGTCAGAACTGGGTTCAAATTTAGCTCTGATAGTCTGTAAGCATCATGATATTTCCACTATACTGTTTCTTGCCAGTAGCACCATTCAAATAATCTATAGGAATTAGGCATTTAATGCAATTTATAGCAAATTAATATTTAATAATGCAGCATTTAATTATAATGTTATCATGGTGACTGTAAAAAGGACAAAATTATTCATGAAGTAAATGCTATTTATTCTATTCTGTCTGTCAATATTTAACTTTTATCCTATGTCCTAATAACTAAAGATTAAGGTATATTCGTATCAATAAGCCAACAGGGAAGTAGTGTAAAACGGCTTGTCTCTGCCTTAGCATTATCATAGGCCAGCCCTGTTTACTAGCACCATCTTAGTAGTCTAGATACAGCAAGCAGAGCTGTATCCACCAGCTCATTTTCCTGTCACTTGCCTAAAACTTTTTGAAAACTGGATTCCTTCTCCTTGGCTGGGTTCCAAGTTCAGTGCTAGGTGCTATATGGACAAAACAGGCATTAATTGGCTTGTCATCTTAGAGTTAACTCTCTAGCAGGGGATATAAATGTTAAATATATCAAAATTGCACGTGTGTGTATAAGTTCTATGTACATATGTACTTATATATATGTATACATGTACATATGTACATATTTATAACGTGTATATATTTGTATAGATGTATTTATAAGTGCTATAAAGTTAAAATTAAATAGTTTCATGGGAGAGAATAAAAGGTGGGGATATAGTTTAGTTAATTTAAATGGGTGGTCCTAACAGTCATTATTTTGAAATAATATTCAGGCCGAAAACTAAAATATGAATGGGTATTAAGCCAGTGAAATAGGAAGGTAAAG
>NW_006375841.1:0-1153 GCF_000327345.1 Myotis davidii | reverse complement strand
AGATTTTGTTTTCTTTATCTTTAAATATAGGCCTCATTTTTTCCCCAAGCACTACAGATACCAAAACAAACATCTTTGTGGGCATCATTTAGCTTGCAAGTTGGCTGCTTGCAACTTCTGCTGAGTCTAATAGTTTGCAGTTTATAGTAAGATCATAAGCATGTAAATTTAGCAAGCAGGTTAAGAATATAGAGACAGAGTCTAGTTTCATGTTTTATGGAATCCCATATGGTACTCTCTTGTAGTTCATTATAAATATTCATTGTATGCATTTTATGTGACTTGTACTATGCTAGATCCTGAGGATACAATGATAAATAAAAAATATATCTTTCTTATGCGAAAGAAAAAAAATAAAAGGCAAATAAAGATTGGTACAATAAGGATTCGGCAATAAAGGGAGGACACAGTTGTAAGGGAGAAAAATAAAAGCCATCCCCAGAACCAAGGTAGAAGAGAATGCGCCTTCATTAATGGTGAACCCAAATGGACAGGGAAGAATCATTTTTAGGAGGCAGAATCAGCAGAGTCCCTTGGTGGCAGGGACTAAGGATTATTTCTATTTTAAGATGCCGCATGATTGGGGGAGACAGGTAGAGTGGAAGGAAATACTGAGGGAGGGTTAGACACACTAAGTATTGAAGAGTTTATAATTATCTTCATAAAATCCTCAGTAGTTCTAGGGACAGAGTAGTCTAACAGATGAACTGTTTCAAAATTGGGATTTCATTATATGGGTGAGTAATTTAAATAGCATTGCATTAAATCTAAGATAATATGCATAGAAAACAAGCATAGGGACCTTTAGAGACTGGACACCAGACTTCCGCTTCTGGTTTTTCAGGTGAGGAGCTTGGAGCTTTGATGCCCTCATCCCTGTTGAATGCACATCAAGAAAAAAGGGCTGAACAAACTGAAACCCAGCAACTCTTTGCAGGTCCATCAGATTAGTGAGGTCACAGGGCAAGTATTTCCCCACAACACTCCCACTCCCAAGGAGAGAGATGCAAATAGAGTGAATCACAGCTTAGCAGAGCAGAAATTCCAGAACCAGCACCAGGTGGGAAAAGCTGAACTATAGTGAGTGAATTTCTAGAGGCTCAGTTTGAACAGGTTTGAGAGTTAAAGATTACAGGGGCCCTAGTCACAGGGG
>NW_006375840.1:0-1152 GCF_000327345.1 Myotis davidii | reverse complement strand
TGATGTTGTATATTCTATGGGTTTGGACAATAGTATAATTACACGCATCTACCAATAGCTTATCATACAGAATACTTTCGCTGCCCTAAAAATCCTCTGTGTTTTGCTTATTCATCATTCTCCACCCTCACCAAGCCCTGACAACCAGTGATATTTTTACTGTGTCCATAGTTTTGCCTTTTTCAAAATGTTGTACAGTTGGGTCCGTACAGATTGACTTCTTTCACATAGGTAATATGTGTTTAAGATTCCTACATGGCTTTTCATTGATAGCTCATTTTACTGCTGCATAATATTCAATTGTCTGGATGTAGCACATTTTTGTCCATTCACCATCCTGAAGGACATCTTGTTTGCTCCTAGGTTTTTGGATTAGCTTCAGACACAGGTCCTTGGCCATTATAAACATCTATGTGCAAGCTTTTGTGTGGGCATATATAGCCATCTCCTTTGGGCAAATACCATACCAAGGATAACAATTTCTGGATTATATAGAGCATATTTTGTTTTGTAAGGAACTACCAAACTGTCTTCTAAAGTGATTGTTTCATTTTGCATTCTCACCTGCAATGAGTGAGAGTTTCTATTTCTCCACAACTTTGTCAGCATTTGGTGTTTTCAGTGTCCTGAATTCGAGCTATTTTAACAGGTGTATATAATAGAGTTTTATGTAGAAAGATTTTATAGAGGCAGCTTTGGGCCTTTTAATATACTATCCTGTGAGCTAGACAATGAGGGAGATGTGTGATTCACATTATTGAATAGATGTCAGTAAAATCCACTGAGGCTGAATAATTCTAGATCAGGGGTGGTTAATAAGGTTTTTAGGGGGCTATATGGCCTTTATTGCAGCTACTTAGTTCTGCTTTTGTAGAGCAAAAAAAGACATAGACAATACATAAATAAGTGTGCTATGATTCAGTAAAACTTTACTGACAAAACAGATGATGGGCCAGATTTGACCCATGGGTTCTAGTTTTCTGACTTCTGTTCCAAACACATGGCAGAGCAGGTCTAGTATTCACGAAGTTCAATTGGTGGTAAAGTGGTTTTGAGAAGTATAATAGTCCCCATTTATCTCTGGTTTCACTTTCCATAGTTTCAGTTTCCCACGGTCAATCAAGGTAAAAAAGTATTAAATGGAAAATTTCA
>NW_006375839.1:0-1152 GCF_000327345.1 Myotis davidii | reverse complement strand
TGAAAGTATTACAGATGTTCCTCCTTTTTCCCCCATTGGCCCCCTGCTCTCCCCCAACCCCATCCCACCCCCACCCCTGACCTTCACTGCACTGTTGTCAGGCTAGTCCTTTTATAACTGGCACCAAACAATGGAGGACTCTCAATAACTGAAATTTGGTGAGCTGTTCTTTTGGGAGCAAAGGAGAAAATGTTTTATAGTTTCCCAAACACATCTCACAGTTTCCTATTTCCACATGTTTGGCATTTCTCCTTTGCTCTTATTCAAATATCGCCCAGCTATTAAAGGCTGACAAAAATTACACCTCCTCCATAAACCTCACTGAAGCATGAAAGGCGTGGGGAGACAGAGCATGGGGTGTTCTATAGAAAAATTAAATTGGCTTTGAGTCTCACTTTTGCCATTTGCAAGCTTTGTGATGGAAGGTAAAATTCTTAACTGTTTTCGGTCTTCTTTATCAACAATTAAATGCATTTTATTGAGTTTTTTATTGCAACCAAGAAGATGAGATGCAAATTGTCCAGAAGTGAATTGATTGATTTATAATTTATGTCACTGGGGCATTGCGAAACTGCCGCTGAGCTTAGTGATGTGGTTAAGGTGCACTAGCTACTCAGTCAATGAGTAAGTAACATTTCTACAATATTACACAGCCATTCCATTCTTAGATATCTTCGAAAAGGAAATGAAGATATATGTCCACACAAAATTGTACCAAACATTCATAGTCGTTCAATTTATAATAACCCCAAAGTAGAAACACCGCAAATGTCCACTAACAGGTGAATGGCATATCCATGCATTAAAATACTACTTAGCAATAAACATGGATGAATCTTAAAATAGTTATACTTAATTATAGAAGACAGACCAAAAAAGTGCATGTGACATAATTCTATTTGTACAGAATTCTAGAAAATGAAATCCAATTTATAGCTACAAAAGGCAGAGCAGTGGTTTCTGTGGATAGGGAGGGGGGTTGGATTCAGAAGGAGGGATTGCAGAGGGATATGAGGAAGGTACCTTGGATAATGGTGATGGTTTCATGGATGTAGACATGTCAAAATTGATCCGATTGTACACTTTAACTTTGGGAAAATTATTGTATGTCAGTTACACCTCAACAAAGCTGATTTCTCAAATTAAGCATTC
>NW_006375838.1:0-1152 GCF_000327345.1 Myotis davidii | reverse complement strand
GTCTGATAAACTGCTCTTTATATCTCTTCAACAAAGATATTCTAAGTTGCTCCTACTTGATTTCTTCAGTTTTAGCATAATTTTAACTTGTTTACATGGTAATTGACTTTGCTTTTTAAAGAACCCAAATCTGGTTCAGAATATGTCAAATAAATTCTGGTTCATACTACATACAAGTTCATTTTTAAGTGCATATTCCTTCATAGTGATAACAAACACTGTCATGTTAAATATGTCAAGGAGGTAAAACCATTGATTCTGATGATGAGAAAGATCTGATAGCTCTAGTCACTCAAGCCCTTACATTAATGACACACTCTCCCTCTCAGCTTCTGGATATAGAGTTATGTCTAGAAGAAACTATGAGTAGAGAGGTAAAAAGTGGGCAAGAATGTTATGTAGTAGCATGTGTAAATGTGTATTAGGTTCAACAGTCAAGTACTGAGTTAATGCTGAACCTGCTTATAGTCATCTGAGTTCAAATGCATGTATTATATGTGATGTATGTATGTAATATATGGTATATGCAACTTATCTTTGCTTCCTAGCCACCCAGTTTACTGGCAATCCCAAATTCTAGAATTCCTGGTGGACTATTACTACTGTCTTAAATATTTATGTAAGAGAAGAAAAAAAAATTACTAAAGTTGATGGCAAATTTTTTCCTTTCATCTAGGCTAGTGGTTAAGTCCCTGAAGGAGAAAGGCATTGTGGAGCCTGAACTATATGAGGAAGTTACCATCTACTTCAGTGACATCGTAGGTTTCACCACTATCTGCAAATACAGCACCCCCATGGAAGTGGTGGACATGCTGAATGACATCTATAAGAGCTTTGACCACATTCTCGATCACCATGACGTGTACAAGGTAACCACCTCACCTGACAGTCTGAGATGAACCTGAGGCCCCAGGTCAGCAGAGCCAGAATTGGTTGTTCCTGTTACTTCTCAGGTCTTGTCCTTCCTAAATTATGATTTAATGCATCAGTGGTTGAATCTGAGCTCAAAATGAAGGGAAGTAAAAGAATAAGGGCTAAAAGTTGGGGGGAAAAGAAGACATGTGATACTTTAAACAATCAAAGAAAAAAAAAGAAGGGCCAGAAGTCAAAATGACCATATGACTTTAAGTAGTTTGAAAAAAAAAAACAACA
>NW_006375837.1:0-1152 GCF_000327345.1 Myotis davidii | reverse complement strand
TTCCCAGAACGCAGCTCTAGAGCTGCGTAAATTCAGGTGTGGGACTGGTGCCCTGCGTTTACCGGGAACTTCTTACGTGTAGGAAGCAGAGCATCAGAGGGCCATGCAGAGACGCGCGATCCGTGACGCCAAAACGCCTGACAAGATGAAAAAGTCCAAATCAGTCAAGGAAGACAGCAACCTCAGCCTGCAGGAGAAGAAGGACAAGATCCAGGCGGGCTTGAAGAAGCTCACGGAGCTGGGGACCGTGAACCCGAAGAACCGGTACCAGGAGCTGATCAACGACATCGCCAGGGTACTGCACGGGGGCGGCGGGGCCTGGCCATGCCTCCCGCTCTCCCAGAGGCTTCTAAAGAGCCAGTCGCTGTTCAGATGACAGCGTATCTCCAGGTCATGGCACACCAGCGTCCTCTCGCCTGAATTAGAAGAATCCTTTCTGATTCTTCTAACACGAGGACCTGGCCTGCCCTTTGATAACTTATTTCAGAACCTAAATTAATAGGAAGAAGACGGAGCTAGAGCTTCCCAGGTCTCAATTTGTCTTTGACCCCTTTGGAAGTTTCCAGATCTTTCTACTGATGTCTGTGAAACCGAAATTGACATTGAGTTGGTCATCAACTCCTTATCTTTTTCTCCTTCTTCTGACAACATATTTAAAAGGCTTAAACCAGCTTTGCATGTAAATTCTAAGAATGTGGAAATCCATAAAAGTAACACATTTCCCCACCTTTAGGAAATACAAATTGGGGGGAAAATGGATGCGATCTGAGTTTCTTTAATTATTGAACACGAGTTGGGGCCTGTTAAGAATGGGTGGTCACGCGAGGCACAGTGAAGCGCGACTGGGCTCTGCTGTGAATGATCCCAGGGGCACGGGCTATCGGACGTTGTTTTCCTCATTGTCACACTTGTGTCCCAGGATATCCGGAACCAGCGGAGGTACCGGCAGAGGAGGAAGGCCGAGCTGGTGAAACTGCAGCAAACGTACGCTGCTCTGAACTCCAAGGCCACGTTCTACGGAGAGCAGGTGGATTATTACAAAAGCTACATCAAAACCTGCCTGGACAACCTGGCCAGCAAGGGCAAGTGAGTGTGTCTTTTAACGATTTATCCATGTCGACGGTGGAGGGGGGCGGGGGGCCGGGGGGAGCC
>NW_006375836.1:0-1152 GCF_000327345.1 Myotis davidii | reverse complement strand
CGACCCACAGGTTGAGAACCGCTGACATAGACATTCAAGTGTGTTATAACCTTATTGATACTGATAATGGCTCTTTGAACCCATAAGACAGCCTCCTCTGTATGTCTGACTTGTATTTACAGTTATGTCAGCACTTTTGTTCACCCATTTCTGTGTTACCATGTCGAGGTGTTCCACAGATGTAGCAGTTAGGTTTCCTCTTTGAATCACTGTAAGAGGTTTTTCCATCTAATAGAAAAGTTTAACCCATTCAACATTTACCATCATGCGTGCTATGTTGAGATTTATACACGCCAACTTCTTGTTATAGGACATTAAAGAAATCCTACTGATTATTTATCTTCCTTCCTTAGCTGTCTATCCTAATCACATATCATCCACCCTATAAACTACACACACCATATATATTACATATGCTTCGTGGTAACTCCAGCATGTCAAAGCTACGCTCATAGTTTGAAGGGCCAATAGAGAAATTTGCCTTTCTGTATATCTTCGTTTTTGTATTTCAATGGACATATTGAACCAAAATCAGGCGAGGAGGAGAACTGAACATTTGTGTTCAAAAATCACCATGTGAGCCCTGCCTTGGGACTACTTTTAATATTTTTTAAATTTAGTTTCCCATATATAAGTATTAACACAAAGTAAAAGATCAATGTTATTTATTTTAATGGCCAAGATTTCAGCATTAACCACAAAGCAAAATGATGGTGTAAATGTGTCCATTCGAATGTGCAAATCTCATCACAGGTGCACCGTGGGCAAATACGCGATTGGAAATGCAAATGGGGACTTGCATGGACATTTACTATTCGGGAGGAGCAATTACAGGAAATTTGTCCCATAAAACTAATTAAGTGAAGCTGTTGCTGGTGCAGCTCACGACTGCGCACATGGATTCACAGAGGAAGCTGAAGGCTGCGTGAGGCGTGCGTCTGATTACAGATTCACATGCTGGCATGGATTGCACTGAGAATTAGAATTTGTTTCAAAATGTAGGGGCTCCTCATGCCGCAGACATTCGGAAATAATACTAAAAAGATGCTCTTCTTATTTTACAGAAATATGATTCTCAAAGCCTTCCTAGGTTGGCCCATTAGATAATTCTGAGAGGGTAAACATATCCTATATAATAAAGAGCTAATATGC
>NW_006375835.1:0-1152 GCF_000327345.1 Myotis davidii | reverse complement strand
CAGGTTAGCATGTGGCCCCTTTCGTCCACAATACCTAAGATTGTTGAGCTGTGATTTCTGGCATTACTGACAAGTCAGAATGTGTTGCTGGGTATAGAAATGAGGAATCTTACGTCTCCTTGGGGGTCAAAGAGGAATCTAAAATTAGTTTTACTTAAATAGTATCATAAAGTAGCACAACATTTCTGTGTGTGCCAGCATCATCTAGCATTAAAATGGGCAGCAGATCTTTATCTCAAGAGAACATCCTAGCGGAATTAAACACCAATCAAAATACCTCCGATGATGGAAAACCTAGCTTAGTCCCATAGTTGAGCCTAGGTATGCTAGTCAGACCTATTGCCTCACTCCACTAGAAAGAGGGTTTGCCAGTCCTGTAAAACCCACAGAATAAGGCGAAGAGGATGTGTGCCCTTGGCAATGTAGTTTAATTACTGGGTACAATTGATGCAGGCTTTTCAGGGGCTCGGGATCCAAATGTCCACAGCCCTCTGTGAGTTCTTGGCTTCCCACAAGAATGCATTCAAATGTGAGCCAGCACAGAGTTTAGAGTGGAAGAGAATTGGAGAAGCACTGATCAGAAAGAAGGCACCTCCTCAGGCAGTGAGCCCCTTCCTAGTGGGACTTATTCTTTATTGAGGCTCATTTAATGGAGAGGTAGGGTCTTGAATATGAGGATGGAATATTTAAGATTTTTCTGGGAAAGAGCACCAGACGTCATTGTGTCCTTATATAGGCTTTCTGCTTCCAATCATAGGGGTTTGAGGTGTGTCACTTAGTATGCTAATGTATTATAATGAGTGTATAATGAGGCTAAGGGTTACCTCAAGTTGAAGTCAGTTACTGTGGTGGATAGAGCTGATCTTCTGCCAATTCTAACCCATAAATCTATTGGAGGTTGGTCTTACTATCTCCTCTATAGTCCCTGTAGCCTTTATGGGTTACTGCTGTTTCACCACATATCCTATTCCACTTGTCCTGGCTTACCAGTCTGTCTCAATACTAACTATATTGTAGGCATGGAGGCTATGACTGTTACGTATGAAGCAGGAATTTTGGGGTAACATAGGCAAGCTTAGGGATTTTTTAGAATTGGGGCCATGGAAAACTGAGGGGCTGCAGACTTGGAGAAGGTACATTTCCATAACACAA
>NW_006375834.1:0-1152 GCF_000327345.1 Myotis davidii | reverse complement strand
TTTATTTTTTTTTTTTGCTATTCTCGTTTTTGCTGTGATTGAAGTGGGCAGACACTGCAAAATTTGGGACATAGGGTTCTGTGCTGCTGAGAATAAACTATGGAGACAAAAGAGTAGATGTAGAAAAGCCAGTTATTATAAAAAATATAGGAGAGAAAACTTGATGAGTTGAACAAAGGTGTAAAGGATTGAGAATGGTTTCCATCAAACTGGATGCAGGATATGAGAGAAAGAGGACATAAAGGTAATTTAAAGTTTTTGGTCTGAGCAACGGTTTGGTTAGATTTGTTATCAACAGACCAGGAAGGCCATTAGAAGGTCCCCTAGGGGTGTGGGGGAGTGGAAGATAAGTTGTACATGTTTGGTTTCAGATAACTGTTCAATGTCTATGTAGAGGATTGTATAAATGAAGCTAGAATTTAGAGGAGAGATCTGATGAGAGCCATAAAATTATGAGTCATAGACATGGAAATGGTATTTGAAGCCTGTAGTCTCCATATAATCACCAAATGAGGGATAGTATACAGAGAAGTGTACCGAATGCTGGAGCACTAGTTCTTTAATATTAAGATGCTGGGAGGAATGGAAAGAGCCCACAAGATATCCAGGAAAATTTTGAAGAGATTATTTTTTCCTCCAACTCAAATTAAAAAAAAAATTATCAAAATTAACTGTCAAATTCTGCTGACAGATTGTGTAAGATGAGTACTGAAATGTATGCCATTGAACTTAGCAATCTGTACAGCAATGCTGACCTTAACAAGAATAATGAGAGTGAAAGCCTCCTTAAAGTGTGTTTAAAAGCAAATGGGAACAGAGGAATTAAAGGCAGCAAAAACAGATGATTCTTTTGAGGAGTCTTTCTTGCTGTAACCAATAAGAAGAATACAGAAGTTGGGTGGTAGATAATGAGAAAAAATTTAGTTTACATAACAATTCTGTTTATGTGCTTATTTTAAAACTACACAGTGATAATGCTGTTGTACACTGTTATTTTCCTATTGCTTCAATAAAAAATAACTACACATTTAGTGTCCTAAGACCACAAAAACCTATTCTGTTACAGGTATGAAGGTCAGAAGTCAGAAATGAGTCTTACAGGGCTAACACTAAGGTGTTGGCAGGATTGGTTCTTGCCAAGTCTGTAGGAGA
>NW_006375833.1:0-1152 GCF_000327345.1 Myotis davidii | reverse complement strand
TATGCTTTTATTATTATAGATATGAAGTGTTCTTCAACCTGAAACTGAGCATGTTTCCACTGCAAGTTCTCATCAGAGATTATAACCTTGGAACTTTCTTCTATCAAATTCCTATCAAAGCCCAGTTCTGATAAATGATGTTTATAAAGAGGTCTCCCTGCTCTTATTACAAGACTATCATTATAGGGATTTTTCACTATTTCTTGTGGCCACTTTTCTCCCAGATATTCCTATAGCTTCCTTCTTCATCTCAATCATGTCTCTATCATATTAGAAAAACCTTTCATATGGACTCTTTCTAGAGTATCAGTGTCCACCACCATCATATTCTCTATCACCTCCTTCTGGTTCAGATTTTTTCAAAGCACTCATGATATAGACTTTATCCCATTTGTTCATTTATTTGTTGTTACCTGCATTTCCTCAAAGGCTATTACTCATTGCTATCTGCCTAGTGACTGTCACATAGTGAGTGCTCAATGAAATTTGTGCAACAACTCAATGAGTACAAACTGAAAAACATGTAGTCTATCATTCCTATATGAATTAGAAGTTTTAGTCTTGTATCAGGTATTCAGATTATCAGAGATCTGGGGCAGGCAGGGCACATAATTGGAGGCCTCTCATAGAATTGCTTTTAGCAATTGTTAACCTGCTTAATGTTCTTGCCCTACACTAAGGGGAATTACAAGAGCATCCACGTTTGTTATAACTAGTGGTTTAGAGATGGAGTCAAGACCATCACCTGTATATCATCAGGTGGTTTGTTATGCAAACACAAGGGCACAATTCCTTTCTGGAATTACGTATTTGTCTTTAACTGATGGATACATATCTTTGCTCATTAAATATGTGTTCCTGGAGAATAGCCATTCAGTCTTGGATCCTTTGCTTCTCAGTTGGCTAGTCTTCCTCTTCCTCTTGGCTTAATTATTTTTTCCTCAGTCATTTATTTTATATGAACTTTGTATATATTTCACATGTTTCTTCAGTTACTTTGTGAAACAAAAGTACATAGGGTACACATACAAATAAGTAAAAGCTTTGAGTTAATAGTTCCTAGTTTATTCCCTTGAACTCAGCCAGGATGGATATTAAACATGTAAATGCTGTTCCTAACTGAAAATCACTCTTAGGACAGTATCTCTCATC
>NW_006375832.1:0-1151 GCF_000327345.1 Myotis davidii | reverse complement strand
AGAGAGAGAGAGAGAGGGAGAGAGATTATTACTAATCCAACATCTAAAGCAGAACACCATTCTTTCAACCACCACAATAAAAGACAACAACAGCTAATTTGTGTGGAGCTCCTGTAAGACACACCCAAGATAGTGTTTCGGGAACTCTTATTTTCTTTTTCTCTGCAAGGTAGAGATTCGCTGATGCTGGTAACCTGCAATGTTGCAATGGCCTCAAAATGGGGCGGATGGGGAGAGAGGGGGATCAAAGGCAGATGGCTTCTCTTAAGGATACAATCAAATGATATGCATTTCCGAAGCTGGATGAATTCTCATGCATAGGTCTCCACGTGAAAACGGCAATCCCAACAGGACAGAGGAGCTCATCCACCCCACCCACTCCTGGTCCGTCTCTGTGGGTCAAACTTGCAATCACTGTTGCTAGTGGATGGTGGTCAGACAGGAGAGAGAGAGGGAGGTCAATGAAATTGGAGATTAGGAAGTAACAAAAGAAGAGAAATGCAAACCAGGCTCCTGGAACTTTTGATCACTCCTGAACATAGCAGGATCCACGACTGTAAAGGGAAGCAAATCTTGTGGAAATGTGAGGGGGGCACGTCTGCACTGCACACCGAGTAATTTCCCGTGGAACAGAAAAAGGGAAGGTTTGTTTTACTCTGAAGTAATATACTCCACTCGGCTGACTTGCCAGCAAAGCAGGAGAAAAACTACAGAAATCAT
This sequence comes from Myotis davidii, assembly GCF_000327345.1. NCBI lineage: Eukaryota > Metazoa > Chordata > Mammalia > Chiroptera > Vespertilionidae > Myotis > Myotis davidii. The sequence goes on along the minus strand of NW_006375832.1, from coordinate 431 downwards.
GTTTGCTCTGGGAATAAGATATTGGGGAAGTTTTCTAAGCAGAAAAGGGATCTGGGCCGAATGCCCCTTCCTTCAGAAACCATCTTCCAATGATATTAAGAGATTCTATCTGGGTATCTCAGAGCCAAAAGTAGCACTGCCCTCAAAGCCCTCATCCTAAACAACGTCAAGTCTACATTGAGAGGCCAAACATAGCTGTGGACAGACTCACTTTATGAACGGTAGTGGGAGACACACATCGGTTCTACAGTGTGATTGTATGGGCCCAGCAAAGAATATTCCTGGAAGCTGGGCTCTCTCAGGGTCTACATTTCCATTCATGGATGGTTTGCTGCTTTGAGTGAAATCCTTTGTTTTCTCCAGAAGGTTCAACTTAAAATAGCAATGTCCATGAAGGAAACCAGGCCTATATTTCAATTAGTTGACAAGCC
>NW_006375831.1:0-1152 GCF_000327345.1 Myotis davidii | reverse complement strand
ACAAAACAGGCTTGGCGCTTAACGTGTTAAGTGGGTCTGTCTACACAAAGGAAATATTTTAAAGCTACTGAAATTCTTAATAGATACCACTATGGTATCTCCTACCTGTTGTGCAATCAAAGGAGGTCTGCAGCTAAACAATGTGATGATTGCTTATGGCCCTATTGTACGGAATTACTCTTCTTATATGTTTTCACTATTGTGTTAGCATCTAACATGGATAATAAAGGCAAGAACAACTATAGCTGGCACTTCAAGTTGCCAGTATCAGGGCCATCATTTATTTTGAGAATCCTATTTCTCTTTTGCTCTAAATTCTTATTTCAAGCCAGATCCACGTGTATCAGAATTTAAAAAAAGTAAACACTAGCTGCTATTCAAACTGTGGTCCCCAGACATTAAGACAGGGCTTCTTAAAAATGCAGTATCCAGATCTTCTGAATTAGAATCTGCATTGTAAGAAATTCTCAGGTGATTAGCATGTACATTAAAGTTTGTCAAACACTAATTTAAAGATGTGGAAAATGTCCTAGTTGTATTCAATATGCTAACCTTTATCCTCCCCCCAAATCCTGTCTTTGAAATATAACTTGCTAACCTCTTTTGTACAGCTAACCTTGATTATAACATTCATTTGAGGCAGGTAATATGTGAATTGTTCAAATTATAAAAATAAAATTTAAAGAATGCTTCATGTTCTTAAGAGAATAAATGAAGCAAACAGGAGTAAAACAGTCTGTGGTTTACAAAATAGTGTACTGCCTCACTTTTTTTTTTCCTTTGTTCATTTATTTTCTCTGAAATTCACCTCTATTTTAAAACTGAAAGTATGCATAGGTAGTTTAATGCACAGGGTTTCGTCATGTGGACCACTGGAAAAGGCAAGAAACTTCCCTTTGGACACTGGTATGTCAATCCAAATCTATAACTAAAGATTAACTAAGAGGATTTCACCATAAAAGATCATAGGCTTTATTTCAACATTTTCAACATCATTGTATTTTCAAAGTACAATGAAAATACTTTTGACACTTAAAAATAGTTTCCCCTCCAAAGACCTGTACAAACAAATGAAAAGAATTAATTCCCATATGCATTATCTGTAAAAGGACATGCTCACTTATAAGGACATAAAATGTGGGTTTTTTTTTT
>NW_006375830.1:0-1152 GCF_000327345.1 Myotis davidii | reverse complement strand
AAAGAATCACATCATTCAGTACCTCGGCTTCCACAACCTAGTTTGCTTCTTCCCCCTCTGGGCCCTCAGGAAGGAACATTCTTTTTGCCTCAAAGGTAGGGGGTGAACCCAAAGCCCTGGGTTCCAGGCCACCTCCCAGGCCTTTCAAATATTATTATTGTCATTATTTAACTAAGATGAGTTTCTAGAGGAAATGACCTTACCCAAGACTAAAATAATTTGTTTGTATCAATCTGTTGTATGCATTTACCTGTATATTATTACAGATATGGGACTCCAGAGGGGGCAAAACACCTATACTTTGTACTTAATAGATACATAGTTGTATGCCTTTAGTGCAGGCCAAAACCCTGCAACAAGTAGAACCAAACAATGTATAACAGCTCAAACACAATGTAATGTTAGTTCTCACTCACGTGGTCATCCCAAGTAGGTGTTCAAGGAGGTTGTCAGCTCTATTCCCTGCAGCAATCCAGGGCTCCAGCCTCTTCCATATTGAGACTCCCATACTGAGATTATGTTATAGGGTACCTTCCTCATCTGCACCAAAATGACAGAAACAAAGAGCATGGAGTGAGTCATGTGGGAGGTTTTATTGCTCAAGCCTGCAAATGGCAAACGTGTTACCGCCATTCATATTCCATTGGCTAGAACTTAGTCACATGGCCATGGCTAAAGGCAAGGGCTGTAGGAAATGCCATTTGTTGTGTGTCCAGGAAGATGAGAAAATAGTTTTTAGTGGAGAGTAAGCAGTCTGTGCTACATACATCTAAATTAGTTTCCTTCCTCATTCCCCACTCCACGACCTTTGCAGAGGACGAAGATCACACTGTGCTGGGTTGTACATAGCCCCTCCCACAGACATCTATGTTCTAGGTATTTTTTTATATTAAATAATCTACTTTCCACTTATTGTCATAATGATGTTAGAGATATGTTACCAAACATAGAATACAAGTCTTACTTATGAATTCATATATTTACACCAAACAACACTCCAACTTTGCCAATAGAATTTGATTCCTCCCACCTAAACCCTGCTATGTGGTAACCAAACATAGAGTTGGTTCCTATGACTTTGCACATCAATCTTAATAACTTAAAGTGTGAAAATATAGCGCACAGCAAAAGGGCACTTCCCTAGCTCCACGG
>NW_006375829.1:0-1152 GCF_000327345.1 Myotis davidii | reverse complement strand
AAGATAGATATATCACCTATTAATAGGCTTTTAACCCGATATGTTAAGAAAGAGACAAAGAAGTTCATTATAAAATGATTAAAAAGGCTAATATGTCAAGAAGATACAACACTTGTTAATATGCACTCAACTTTGTAATACCTAAATACATAAAACTAGCAGAACTAAAAGGAGAAATAAGACACAGTTCATTAATAATTGGGGGCTTTGATACCCCATTGTCAACAATGGATAAATCATCCAGGCAGAGAATCAATATGGGAATAGTGAATTTCTATAAGACTAGAGATCAAATGGACCTAACATACATATGCAAAACATTCTCTATGAGAATAGGGGGAATACACATTCTTTGCAAGTGCACATGGAATTTCTAGGATTGATTATAGGCCACAAAGGAAGTCTTAACAAATTGGAGACTATTGAAATCATACCAAATATCTTCTCTGATTACAATGGTATGAAACTAGAAATCAATATCAAGAAGAAAATTTGAAGATGCATCAATATATGGAAATTAAAACTCATCTGAACAAGCAATAAATGAAAGATCATACTAGGAAAAAGTTTTAAGAGAAAAATGCATAGCAATAAATGCCTATGTTAAGAAGCAAAAATATCTCAAATAAACAACTTTATGCCATAAGGAACTAGAAAAAGAACAAACAGCTCAAAGTTAGCAAAAGGAAGAATATAGTAAAAATTAGAGCAGAAGCAAGTGAAATAGAGAACAGGAAAACAATAGGAAAGATTAACTAAACTAAGAGTTGGTTCTCTGAGAAACTTTTAGCCAGACTAAGGAAAAAAGAGGACCCAGATCAACAAAATTATAAATGAAAACGGAGACATTAAAACTGATACCACATAACTAAAAAGAATCATAACATGCTACTATGAAAAAGTACATACCAACAAACTGAAGATATGGAAAAATTCTTAGAAACATACAAACTACCAACATTGAGTAAAGAGAAAATAGAAAGTCTGAATAGACCAATTACTAGCAATGACATTTAATCAGTAATCAAAACTTTCCCAAAGAAGAAAAGCTTGGGGCCAAATGGTTTCACTGTTGAATATTATCATCACGAATTAACATCAATCTTTCTCAAACTTTCTCACAACTGGAAACCTACTTTTGCCACACCTTGT
>NW_006375828.1:0-1152 GCF_000327345.1 Myotis davidii | reverse complement strand
GGATACACACTCGTCTAATGCAGGGTGTTCATGTTATGGAAGTGGATCCTATAAAGACTCAGATGGGTTCTTCTAAACCATTGCTCAGGCTACTTCCTGAAGCTATTAGTTTTTCTCAGAATACAGGCAATTATAACCTCCTACCTAGAGCAATTCCTTGTACCATTACCTGTAATATTGCTTGTCAAGAAGCCTAAAGGAAAGAGATATTGTTGAAGACTAGGATTCTGGTAGCACCAAATCCTAACACTGTCCTATCTACAGTCTCATCAGAATGCCAGTACTGTACAGTGCAGACCTCTATTCTCCCTTCTTTGGCATCTATGAGGTGAGATATCAAAGTATATAGAAACTCAACATTTCTTGGAATAATTAACAACATGCTTGGTCAGAACGCCTTAAAGATTCACAGCAGCACCGTCATTCCTCTCCTAGTACTTAAATTTGATTTAAAAGACAATATTCTCAGGAGATTTGATTTTCATTTAATATGCATATTGTCACCTGACCTAGGAAGCCTCTAAGAAGACTTAAAGAAACTAAGAGTGAAAGATTATAAGGCAGCAAAGGAAAAGTTTCAATTCTGACAAAAGATACTATACTACTTAGAACATAAGTGTTCTACTAAAGAACGGACCTAAGCTTAGGAGAGTGAAAAATTGTTCAGCAGTACCCAAGTCCAAAAATTCAATTACAATTCATGGACTTTGGGGGACACATGGGATCTTTTAGACAAGAGATTCCTAATTTTTCTAGTAAAATAAAAATCCCCACCAAGTGAAGGGAAATGGGTTGGCAGATCATTCTGGAAAACAATTGTAGTTGTCTGTAGAAATAAAGCAGTAAACAGGAGATCAATAAACATCTGCACAACCCATTTTGGACATAAAAAATGAGCCTCGGACTTAGAAACACCAACATTTCCTAAAGGCAGGATCCTCTGTCCACTTCAATGGTCTTCTGCACACCAACTGTGATGTGCCCCAAAGCCCGAGCTGGTCTCTGCCAAACATCACAGATCTCATCATAGAAGAGATAAGGTCGCCTCTGAACAAGAGCTGATGGGAAAAAATTTCCTCGGTAGCTGGATATCACATTCCAGAAAAATTGTGCAGTGAATCATGAATTTAAGTCACACTCCAGTAAAACTTT
>NW_006375827.1:0-1151 GCF_000327345.1 Myotis davidii | reverse complement strand
GGTGGGACAAAAGTAGGTTTACAGTTGTTCATAGTTGTTATGACTACTGAACTGAAAATTAAAAACATTCTTCAGAATTATCACCACTATGGTAGCTTACTGGCACCTTTAGCAATTTCTTAGCTTATTAACACCCACAAAAATTGTTTCCTTCTATTAACATAATTGTTCCCCTTCCCTTTCTCATAAAAACCCCTTGCCTTACTTCCTAATCAAAATATTGTTGTGAAACAGATCTCCACAACTTATTCATCTTGCAAAACTGAAACTACCGATTAAACAACTTCCCATTTCCCCTCCCACCAGCTCCTGGGTAGACCATTCTAATTTTTGTCTCTATGAATTGTAGCACTCTAGGTGCCTCATATAAATGTAATCATATAGTACTTGTCTTTTGGTGATTGGCTTACTTTACTTAGGTTATGGTTCCTTAAAGCTCGTCCATATTATAGCATGTGACAGAATTTCTTTTTTAAGGCTGAAGAATACATTATTCCATTGTATGTCTATACCATGTTCTGTTTATCTACTCACCTGTAGATGGACATCTGGGTTACTTCCACCTCTTGGCTATTGTGAATTCATTCATGCTGCAATGAAGATGGGCGTGCAAATATCTCTTCAAGACCCTGTTTTCAATTCTTTTGGCTATAGACCCAGAAGTAGGATTGCTGGATCATGGAGGCATCTCTTTAGAGTGACAAACGTGTTCTAAAATTTGATAATGGTAATAGTTGCAACAACTCTAGAATATACTTAAAACCACTGAATTGTATACTTCAGAAGGGTGAATCATATGGCCTATGAATTATATATCAATAAAGCTGTTAAAAAATACAACTCTTAAAGGCTGAATCAAGGATATTGTTAAGGATTTTGACTGAACTGGATGATGAATCTAGTTAAATAACCAATAAATTTTGTCACACAGATCATTTTGATCCTTATTTTCCATGACCTGGCTAGATGTTTAGGTGTTTTTGAGACATAACCTAAATGCTCTTCAACAATGATCATTAGAGAAAGTATGAAAAAGAAACTGCCGGTATGCTTTTAATTTACAATATTAACCCTTTTCATATTTTATGTCAAAAAGCATTATAAAGAAATAACAAATCGCCCTAGCTGGTTTGGCTCAATAGATAGAGCGT
>NW_006375826.1:0-268 GCF_000327345.1 Myotis davidii | reverse complement strand
CTTGAGTAGTTGACTGAAGTCCTTGTCAACCTTAATTAACACCACAGGTATGGTTCGCTCACCATGAACACTAAGCGTAGTAGACTCTAGATTCAAAAAGGGAAACCTTCCATCTCCTGGAATTGCAGAACCTTGCATTAAGGCTGTCAGAGACATCTTCAAAATAACATCACATTTCTTCTTTAAAAAATCTCAATCTAATTGCTTGCTTGCACAGGAGCTAGCCAGTTCTAGGTATAAGCTTTTTTTTTTTTTTTTTTTTTTTTTT
>NW_006375825.1:0-1152 GCF_000327345.1 Myotis davidii | reverse complement strand
TTTTTTTTTTTTTTTACTGTATCTTCTCTTCTCTTTGCCAAACTCAGAGAATCTAGAAGCCATGACATAAATCATTAAGTCCCAACGCTAGAGGGGACTTAGAGAGAAGGGCTGCTAAAGTGAATAGCAATGTTTCATTACAACTTCCTCAAGTTCTTTCAGAATTATTAAATGCTTTCTAAGCTTCTGACAAGGGAATAATATAGCACCAAATGAAGTCTTATTAACTGTAAAATATCTCATTCTTGAACAGACACATTATCTCTATTCAACCACCTCCAGGGGTTAATTTCCCACCTGGGGTTTAATTTGAGGAAAGAAGAGAGTACTTTTTAAAAATAACATATAGTCTCAGCCTGCTTTGCTTCAGTTTTAAAAAATGGACACAGAAAAAAATAGCCCTGTCTGAATCCCAGCAGCAAAAACACGGGAGGGAATGAATTCTTCCCAGGGTTTTTGTCTGTTATTATTTTCAGCCCAAATGTCGAGATCTGGAAAGATCAACATATTCTAAGGTGAATAAGAGCACAGTGACACTGAGTTTCTAAAGGGGTGGACAGTCCGCAGGAGACAGGATTTATCATCTTTGCAGAGCCAGCTGGTAAGAAAAGATTCCCAGAAAGAAAAACAGGAATCGCACTCTCTAGATTGAGCTCTTCAAAGTAGCCTTAAATTGTTTCCTTTTAATTTCAGCAGAACTAACAGAGTAAACAGAATTGTTGACTTATATTTGCCAAGATTAGCACACTTATAAGGGCAAACTAAGGTGACTCTAGCTTTTCACTCGATGTGCTTCAGAGAAAACAAATGGTTGTTTAAGACAGGTGTCTGTTTAATCAACATCAATTTTAAAAAGTATGTATCCCTAATTATAAAATACTTTGCAAATTCTAATTTTTCTTACAGCATACCACAACCCCCAACTCTGACACAGAGTTACAATGATGACTATAGAAATATCCTAGTGGAGATTGCTCCCTGTATTATACAGAGTCTCTTTATAAAGACCCATAAAATAAAGCTCTCTCAGGTCTATGTACATAGAAGAAATATAGATACATGATAATAAGCAAATTATTTCTTTTCCTCCCATGATCATTAAAGAATACTCAACCATAATTAGTCCTTAGGGAAATGCAAATAAAAATCACA
>NW_006375824.1:0-1151 GCF_000327345.1 Myotis davidii | reverse complement strand
GAGAAATACAAATCCCACGTGGTGTACGTGGCTAAAACGTGTTTAAAAACGATCAAGATTTAGGAAAAACAGGAGAACACATTTGTGGTTTGGGAATTTTTCTACAAAGTTCCAAAATACAGGAATCCATGAGTAAAAGGATTGATAGATTTGACAACTTCAAAACTAAAATATCTATATGACCTAGAACAGCACACACACCCTGCCTTCTCCCCATTACCCTCAGGGCTCACCCCACGGATCGCCTGGAACGCACCCCTCCAAGCACAGGAGACCACGGCCCCGCCTGCGAACAGCCCAGCACCCACAGGCTCACCCGGGCGCAGCTCCCACTAGTGAAGTGGGACCATGTCTCATGCCAGGTGGCGGGAGGGAGCCCCCTGAGGTGCAGGAGTCGCTGTTCTTCCTGTCGCACTGCCCTCCCCTCACAACACAGAGGCCCCCAGAGGGCAGCGCAGACAGAGCAACAGCAGCTGTTACTTCCTGAGGCTTCCTGGGGGTTTCAGATTTAATCCCACAGCCACTCACCTTTTCCAGAAAAGAACAGGCCCTCTCAGTCCCTGGGAAGAAAGGGTGGCGATGGGGTCCCAGCCTCCACGCTGTGTCTTCTGTCTCCACCAGAGGGCGCTGGCCTCCCCGTTTCTGGTCTTAGTTGGGAGACCGGCCTCAGTAGGTGGTTCTAATGAGAATAGGTTGTGGTTGTGGGATTGGTAACACCCGTGAGGTTCGTCCTGGATACTGTCCATTCCAGTGTGACCAGGACGGCCAGCTCCTGGGAAGGTCCTACAGCCCCGGCCACAGCAGCACCCTGCCCCTCCCACTATGGGCTCTGCTGGGCACAGGTACCTGGTGAGTCCGGGGACGTCCCTGTCAGGAAGGGATAAGCTTTCCCAGAGACTGTGGCATCTGGGGCAGCCGCCAGAGGCGCAGAAAAACCCCTGGTGGAGGCTTCCCTAGACTGGCCACACTCGGTGTCAAAGGGTCAGACATGGTGGTGGCAGCAACAGCAGCGTGAAGAGCAGGAAGTGTCAGCCGGAACACCACTCGTTAAACGTCCTCGGGTCCAGGGCAATGCCAGCTCAGAGACGGAACTTCAAAGTCTCAGGTTCGATTCCCACTCAAGGCATGTACCTGGGTTGCAGGTTCGATCC